>NC_133666.1:675936054-676201573 GCF_037893015.1 Macrotis lagotis
TTATACCAATGTAAATAGCCATAGCACATTGAAGACCCTCCAACTCCCTCTGGCCCTGAAATGTGCCAGGTGAAATATCCAAGCTACAGGAAGATAGGGAGCTGCCCTCAAGGAGTTTCCATTCCACAAGAGACCTCTGAGGGCAGATCACCTGAAATAACAGTGGCTGTACAAACAGAGTTTGATTTAAAGGATGACCTGGTTTGTGACTACAGAGGCATTGTATTTGTCCTGGAGTGAGCTGAATAGTTTGGGCTTTGCCAGTAAGAGCAGAGAAGCCCCTTGCAATATTTCATCCTTCAGTGAGGTCATGTTGCCTGAAGTCAGCTCCAGGATTATAAATCTATAGGTTCAAGGGCAAGCAGACAATTGCCCCTTTCAATGACTTCCTGGGTGGCTGCCCATTGTTGCTGCTGCAAGATCAACGACATCTTGAATCCCTTTCCCCCTGAGTCCTCCCAAAGCAACCCATTTTTCATTCTGAGTAACTGCCACTGAAGATGCTGGGAATGAAGACATTGGAAACATCACATCGTTGTCTATACTGCAATCTCAACTGACTAAAGAATCAAGGTTATAGAGGAAAGGGCTCTGGATTTGGAACTAAAGGGTATGGGATGACATTGCAATTTGGTCATTTGCTTAGCACTAATAATAGTAATAATAATAAAATGTGATCTTCCGTGCATGATAACTCATTTGAATCTCATGCCAACCTTAAGGGGTAGTTGATATAGAAGTTCCATCACAGGGCCAACAGAGGCAGAACTCAAAGGAATCCTAGGATCATCTAGTCCAACTTCCCCATTTTACAATAAAAGAAATTGAGGCATTTTACCCAAAATTATACAATCGGTAAGTATCAGAGATTGGATTTGAACTTCCCCACTCTAAATGCAGTATTTTATCTATACTTCCCTTTATTAGTCTCTATGTGTGACCTTAAACTATTTCACCTCTCTGATAATCCATTTCTTCAAGAAATGAGGGCAAATGAATTCAATGACCACATAACAGTGTGATAGAATCGTATCTTTGATCTGAAATGTAAAATCTACTGTCCCTTAGATCTTGAGAAGCCTGGTTGGGTGTCTTGGACATTGACTTGTTACTTCGCCTTGTTTGCCTCCATTTCCTCAGCTGTAAAAGTGAGATGGAGAAGGAAATGATAAATCATTCCAGTATCTTTGCCAAGAAAATCTCAAGTGGAGTCATGGAGAGCCAGACAATGGGAAAATGACTGAACAATATTAACAAAATCATTTAACTAAATTTAATTAAACTGAATTGGTAAAGTCCCATGAGATCTCAATATAGGAAGATAATTAGTTTCATAGACAATTAAATGCTAATTTAAGTGTAAGGGAGAGTTCAAACAGCCCATCAAATACTTACTAGCCATGTGATCCTAGAGAAGCCACTAAATTCTCTGAATCATATTTTCTTCATTTATAAAATGGAGATTGTAATACACATATAAAAGTTTTGCAAACCTTAAACTATTAAGTGGTAGCTATTATAAAGGAGAAGAGCCTTGATATTATGTCTCAGACAGATGTGAAAATAGAACCCAGAGTTATCACTTAAAGATTTGGGTATAATAGAGAGATTAGAGTTAGTCAATAAACATTTATTAAACACCTGCTATGCTAAATGCATCCAGATTCTGTGCTAAGCACCAAGAATATAAAAAGAGACTGATCCTGCCCTCAGGATCCTGCCCTCCATCCTAATGGAGAAAACAAGAAATATACAAGCAAGCTTTATACAGGATAAATAGGAAATAAATAATAAAGGGAAGACATTAGATTCAGCAGATATGGGACCTAGACTGAATTCCTAATGCTATTATTTTTCCTTCTTGGATTACTATTGACGGATCATTTTACTTCTCCAACATTCAGTTCTATATCTAAAAAAAATGGAGGTTATAATAATTGTGCTACCAATCTCACAGCTGTTGGGAACAAAGGGGCTTGTAATCCTTTAAGAACAAGAGAAATGTAACCAATAAGAATTATCATTTGCCTTCATGATGACATATACCCCTTGATTTATCACAAAATAAATGCTGAAGAGCCATGAAGAATAGAATTCTTAGGCATCAAAAATATGTAGTTACAAACTGACATTTAAAAGTGTCTCAGACTTCCCCAATAGATCTTTCTCAATTGATCCTCAGAGACAGAGTTTTTAGAAGAAAGATAAATGTTTAACAACCATATGAAAAATTGTTCCAAATCACCAGGAAGAGGAGAAAGGCAAACGTAAACACTTTTTTTTTTTAGGTTTTTGTAAGGCAAATGGGGTTAAGTGGCTTGCCCAAGGACACACAGCTAGGTAATTATCAAATGTTTGAGATCGAATTTGAACCCAGGTCCTCCTGACTCCAGGGCAAGTGCTTTAATCCACTGCGCCACCTAGCCGCCCCAAATGTAAACACTTTTGAGGTTTCACTTTACACCCAGAAAACTGGAAAAGATGATAAAAGATGTAAAAACTTAATGATGGAAAGGTTCGAGGAAGAAAAGATCACTAAAGCATTGTAGGTGGATTTGTGGCTGAGCATTTTGCAAATCAAATGGAAATTGTACCAGAAAAGTGACTTAACTATTACCACACCTTGACCTAGAGATCCTACAACTGTCATTTATCTCCATGGATGTTTAAAGTCAAAGAAAAAGATTCCTTATTGACCAGAGGACTCATAATATTAATTTAAGAGGTAACTAGAAACTAGAATCAAAATAGGTGAAAAGGTTCACTGAGGAAATTTCTAAACAATTTAGATATGAATATAATAAAATATTATGTGCCGTCATGAATAAGAGGAAATCAAAGAACTTTGGGAAAATATATTAATTGATGCAGCATGAAGTAAGCAAAAATGATTAAACAACTTATGAAAGTGAGTGGTGGGGAGGCTAGGTGGTGCAGTGGATAGAGCACCAGCCCTGGAGCCAGGAGGACCTGAGTTCAAATTTGGTCTCAGACACTTAATAATGACCTAGCTGTGTGGCCTTGGGCAAGCCACTTAACCCCGTTTGCCTTGCAAAAACCTAAAAAAAAAATGAAGCTGTCTCTTACTCTTCCCACTATCACCACCTTCTACATTTGTACTTTATATAAATACTGCTGTGGAATAGCAATTTTTAAAGGTAATCAATGAATGAATAGCTACATGCACATGCAAAAGTGTGCACAAACACAAAATCACAAATATATCTCTTGGGTGATATTTGGTTTTTTTTTTTTTTTTAGTTTTTTCAAGGTTATAGAGTTAAGTGGCCTGCCCAAGGTCACATAGTAAGAATCAAGTTTCTGAGGCTGAATTTGAATTCAGGTCCTCCTGATTCCATGTTTGGTGCTCTATCTATGGTGTCATCTTATTACCCTATGAGATTTCTTAAAGAAAGAGAAACTTGGGGGAGGCTAGGTGACACAGTGGATAGAGCCCCAGCCCTGGAGTCAGGAGGACCTGAATTCAAGTCCAGCCTCAGACATTTAATAATTACCTAGCTGTGTGGCCTTGGGCAAGCCACTTAACCCCATTTCCTTGCAAAAAAAAAATAAAAAGAAAGAGAAACTTTTGGCTATATAACTTCAACATTGGGCTAATCTTTGTTAAATGTTTTCTCTATGTTCCTATCTTAGAGTATATACATACATACGTACATACAACCATCTTGGACCATATCATGTTGGTTATTTTAATGCTCTTATGAAACCACCTGTCAACATTTAAATATGACATCAGAGTCTGGAGGGGCTGGTTAAAACTGATGGAAAGAAATTATCATAAAAAATAAAATCAAAAACTTCTTTAGCACTCTGACCAGTGCAGAATCCATCATGGTTTCAAACAGTAGGTGATGAAGCATGTCTCTCATCTCTTGGCAGAGAGATAATAGACTAAGGATACATAAGGAGACATACATTTTCAGAAATAGCTAGTGTGTTGATTTCTTTTACCCAACTCTATTTATTGGTTACAGAGCTAGGCTTCTAGTTGGAGGAGAAGGCATAGCTGTTGAACAATGAAAAAGCTGCAAAAAAAAAAAAAAGAAAGAATTAATAAAAAGGAATTGGTGGAACATTTAAAAACAAAGAAAAAAAAACAATTATCAAGATAGTCTTATTATTACACTCCTCCTTCTACCCCCATTTCCACATGCCTCTTTTCTATATTGCCTCTCCTTTTAGATTGTAAGCTTACTGAAGGGAGGAACTATATTTTTTAAGAAATTAATTTTATTTTCAATGTTTGGCACAGTGCCTAGAATATTTTAAACACTTAATAAGTGTTTTTTGGATGCAGAATTCAATATGTACAGGAAAAAACCAAATGTGTGGTCTAAAAAATTCACATTTGCTTAAGTGATCTTTTTTCTTGTTTTTCTTCTATATTAAAATTTTGATGTTTATTGATTTTTACTAAATTCAGAATAAATAAGAAACTTTTTTAATGAGGCCCTAAGGAAAAGTCCAGGGGGCTTGCCTTAGGTATGGTAGTCTCTCTTTCCATATATATATATATATATATATATATATATATATATATATATATATATATATATTTGCCAAAGTTTTATCATCTCCCAGGTCCTGATTCCTCTAAGGATTGATCCACTGATCTTCTCCTCCAAACTGTGATTCATTCATACCATCAATCATGTAATTATTATCAGCACCAGAGGATTCTACATTAATTTTACTTGTATTGTTCTTCTTTTGTTAAAAATGTTGTAAACTCTCTGAGGGTGGTACCATGTTCCTTATATTTCTTTTTTTGTTTTGTTTTTGCTTTTGTTTTTGTTTTTGTTTTTTCATGTACATTTCCATTTTACTGAATTTGTTAATGTTACAGGGTTCTTGCACTGCCAAAACCATGCTTAAGAATTCAAATAACGAAATAAGGTACAATGGACAGTCTCACCTACCCATCATACAGTATATTAAAACTTGATTAATGTGCATTTTGACAATTTCATAATCTCTTTAAAATGTTATAACAAGAGTTGGGATTTAAAATCTACTGCAGGTCTTCAAATTTCTAGTACAATATGCCACTAAATAACAATTCCACATAATCATCTCAGTTCATTCCTTAGTAATGTAATCCAACAAGAGACTGCTGGCAAAGATGCATACTTTTCAGGGAAAATAGATGGCTCAAAGTCCAAGAATTCTATTTAATTCTTTTGATTAAGATTTTTGTTCCCAAATGAAGTCTTCAGTTGAATCGAGTAAACTCAGTTCCTCTTTTGAACCTCCACCTTCTCCTTGGTTTGTCCAGGAACACCTTTCTAGGAGCTAGCCTGACAATTCTTCCCCATAGCCAGTAACTATGCCAAGAAGCAGTTGGCAGGGGTTGCCAAGACACTGTCAGTAACCCTTCTACAAGTCAGAAGGTGATTTTTGCATCTGAACCCCTATGAGAGAATATGTTGCTATCAACATCTGGGAGATTGTTTTACTCACCTTTACTTCACTCTTGTCAGTGGCAAGTCTGCAAGTCTGCAACTCCTGAATTTGGCATTGACATTTAATATAGAGAAAGCCAGACTCTGTGCATCAAATGGTCACACACCACTTTGCAATGTTTGTACTGAATCAAAGTGACAAAACTAATCAGGATGAAACAGAATCTGAAGTTAGATGGAATGAAACTTTCATACCATAGGCAATAACTTTGGGTGACTTTGTCAGGTCCTGTTTAAGGACTTTTTTTTTTAGGTTCTTGCAAGACAGTGGTATTAAGTGACTTGACCAAGGCCACACGGCTAGGTCATTATTAAGCCTCTGAGGCCGGATTTGAACTCAGGCACTCCTGGCTCCAGGGCTGGTGCTCTGACAAAAATTGTGCATGAACCAAGAGGAAACTGGGAATACCGTTTTTCTCCCATTCAAAACTCATTCATGCTTCTTTCTTTTAAGTGATTACTGGAGTTGTAGAAGGAAGATAGAGATATAAGGTAACATTGTTGGGATCTGGAGGAAGTCTGGTAGTAGGGGGGAAGACAGAGAGACAGACAGAGGCAGAAAGGTATGGAAAGTGTCAGACAAAGACAGAAGCAAAGGGAGAAGGGAAGAAAGAAGGAGGAGAGGAGGGGGAGAGATTAACATAGCAGAGAGTCACATGCAATGAGGATCAATGAAGCCCAGAACCATGTGTAGACTACGAAATCCACAGACCCTACTCTTTGCTGATACTGTGAGTGCTGCAAATTTTGTAGGACTCAGTAGTAAAAGAAAAGTCTGCTTCTGGGTAACCACATTGGATAGTACTATATATCCAAAGAAATGTCTAGATCCCTCAGGGAATAGGGACCATTTTCTCGACTGTTTATGGACTTATATATTCTGATGTGTCTTTTCTTTGTAGAAATTCTTGTTACCTTGATGTTTTATTTGCAGGGGAGGTAGAAGCTCCTTTGGAAAGGAATAAAATGAACCAGATCCTGGTGTTCTTGAGGTTTCTTAGGTGGGAAACTGGAAAAATTTCTGTGGAGACTGTATACTAATTTTCACTTTGTTCATGAGGCATGAGATAGAGAAGTGGTTTTTTTTTTGGTTTGTTTTTGCTTCTGATTTTAGAGACAACCCTAAAATTGGATCCAGATTTTTATGTTGATCAGAATTAAGGAGGACAGAAATATGTATTAGTAGGTCCTCAATAAATATTCATTGATTGGCTGGTTAGCTGATGAATAGTACCCATCTTTGTCATGCTCACAAGTGCTCTTATACATCTTATCTAGGAAAAGATGTAGATATTAGTCTTTATCATTCTAATTTTACCTTTTTTCTTGTTCGGTAGCAAACATTTGTATAATAATGATGGCAGTTAGGTGACTCAGTGGATAGAGCACTTGACTTGGAATCAGAAAGACTCATTTTTGTGAGTTCAAATCTAATCCCTGATACTTTCTAGATTTGGGACTCTGGGCAAGTCATCTAACTCTATTTGCCTCCATTTGCCTCAACTGTCAAATGAACTAGAGAAAGAAATAGTAACCACTCAGTATACTAATTTTCACTTTGTTCATGAGGCATGAGATAGAGAAGTGTTTTTTTTTTTTTTTTTGGTTTGTTTTTGCTTCTGATTTTAGAGACAACCCTAAAATTGGATCCAGATTTTTATGTTGATCAGAATTAAGGAGGACAGAAATATGTATTAGTAGGTCCTCAATAAATATTCATTGATTGGCTGGTTAGCTGATGAATAGTACCCATCTTTGTCATGCTCACAAGTGCTCTTATACATCTTATCTAGGAAAAGATGTAGATATTAGTCTTTATCATTCTAATTTTACCTTTTTTCTTGTTCGGTAGCAAACATTTGTATAATAATGATGGCAGTTAGGTGACTCAGTGGATAGAGCACTTGACTTGGAATCAGAAAGACTCATTTTTGTGAGTTCAAATCTAATCCCTGATACTTTCTAGATTTGGGACTCTGGGCAAGTCATCTAACTCTATTTGCCTCCATTTGCCTCAACTGTCAAATGAACTAGAGAAAGAAATAGTAAACCACTCCAGTATCTTTGTGAAGAAAATCTCAAAATGATTTAAAATAGTCAAACATGTCTGAACACACAAATAAATGTTACAAAGCATTATCTCATTTCATCCTCTGAAGTAGAACCATAGGGATGAGGAAACTGAGTCATATAGAGGTAAAGCTACATGCCCAAGGGGCAGTTAGGTGGCTCAGTGGATAGAGCACTGGCCCTGGAGTCAGGAGTACCTGAGTTCAAATCTGGCCTCAGACACTTAATAATTACCTAGCTGTGTGGCCTTGGGCAAGCCACTTAACCCCATTGCCTTGAAAAAACTAAAAAACCCAGAGCTACACACCCATAACCACTCCACTAGTAATGATGAATGGAAACTTCAAATCTACGTTTTTCTTGACTACCAGCTGCAATGGCTTTTCTCACTGAGATGCTATAGGGTGTGCCAGACATATAAAGTATTCAGGATTCTGGTTTGTTTTTTATACATGACTGGATAGCCGAGTTGGACCAAAGATTAAGAGGAATAAAAATTCCCCAAGTCTTGGGTGTTATTATTTACCTCTACACACTCTCCTCATTTGAGTTTTTACTTTTCTTTACAATTACCAACATGTTTACCCTATTATATCTCTGAAATTGCCCTAGGAACACTTAACTTCATCTCTTATAACCTGTTTCCCTGCTAAGAAATGTGTTTATTTTCCCCTAAATGACTTCTTGGTACCTCTCAAGAGCTACTCTTGTAATTTTGCAATTTTCCCATACAAAACAGGAGAACCCAATTCCCTGGGCATGCTATCTCTGTGATTTTTAAATGCCCTCTCAAGATGGAGGTACAGAGGGGGGAACTAGGTGGCATAGAGGATAGAGCACCAGCCCTGAGTCAGGAGGACCTAAGTTCACATATGGTCTCAGATACTTACTAGCTGTGTGATCCTAGGAAAATCACTTTAAACCCAATCGCCTTAAAAAAACAGAAATATAGAAAAGCTCTCTACCATCACTCAAAGAGCAATTCTTCTCCATTTTATAACTGAGTTCATTGGAGTGATAAGACCCAAGCATCACCGGAGTATTGATTTAGAGCTGAAAATGATCTCAGGGTTTATAGTATCTAATCCCTTCATTTAATAGAAGAGTGGCGGTGATGGCAGTGGGGTAAGGAGAAAGGATGTCAAGACATTGAATCAACAAGACCTGGGTTCAGTCCCAACTCTAATACCAAGCTTTGTGTCCATGAGTCAGCAATTTTCCATCTCAGTTTCCTTACATAGAGATAATAATTTCCATGGTCCCTACCTCACAGAATTTTGTGAGATTCCAATGAGATTGTTTTTAAAATATTAAGGTAGGAAGGAATCCTTGAGGTGGAGCACCATGGGTTAAGAATGGTGTATACTTAAACAAACAAGATTGTGCCAGTTGGTTTTGTTTTAATAATTTTTCTTTGTCAAAGAAGGGAATTAAGTAAAGGAGTGATAAGCTGAGATACAACTGTGATTTTAAAAAAAGTCTTCAATATATATATATATATATATATATATATTTTTTTTTTTTTTTTTTTTTTTTTTTAATGAGAAAGGACTTAAGGTTACCTACATGTTCTGATGAGACTTTAAAGGAAAATTTTTGCAGGTGCTCACCACCAACCAAATGAAATTTAATCCTTTAGCCTGGGGGCAGCTAGGTGGTGCAGTGGATAAAGCACTGGCCTGGAGTCAGGAGTACCTGGGTTCAAATCTGTTCTCAAATACTTAATAATTACCTAGCTGTGTGGCCTTGGGCAAACCACTTAACCCCATTTGCCTTGCAAAAACAAAAAAAAAAACCTAAAAAAATTTTTTTTTAAATTAAAAATTTAATCCTTTAGCCTGGTATTCAAGGTCTTACAAAATTCAGTTATTCAACAAACATGCATTAAGTATCTTCTCTAAGCAAGAAATTGGGAAAACAAGATCATGAAGTCCATAGGTTGTTGGACTTGGAATCAAGAAATTGAGGTCAAGAAGGAGGGAGGAGAAGCAGGGACAGATAGAATTTGGAACTCAAAATTTTAAAAATAAAAACAATGAATGTTAAAAATTATTTTTACATATAGTTGGGGAAAAATAAAATATTACTATTTTTAAATGATAGCATATATATAATATAATATATATATATATGTATGTATGTATGTATAAAGGAAGACCTGAATACAAATCCCTCCTCAGATACTAATGGTATGATTCTAGGGAAGTCAACTAAACCTCTCTGAATCCCAGTTTCCTTATTTGTAAAACTGAATGGAGGGGCAGCTAGGTTGCGCAGTGGATAGAGCACTGGCCTTGGAGTCAGGAGTACCTGAGTTCAAATTTGGCCTCAGACACTTAATAATGACCTAGCCGTGTGGCCTTGGGCAAGCCACTTAACCCCATTGCCTTGCAAAAACTAAAAAAAACAAAAACAAATAAAACCTGAATGGGGACTGGACTTATTGACTTCTACCCTTCAAATTCTTAAATTTATGATCCTAAGATCATAAGAAAAGTCCTAACAGAACAAGTTGCCAACTTAAAGGAACTTACTGTAGTCCCCTGATGGAAACAACATGTACATAAATAAATATACAAAATATTTCAATATTTTTAAAATATTTCAAGGTAATATTATTTGGGGAAGCATGTCACTAATTTTCTCAGAGGTGATACTGGAGATGTGGTCTGAAGGAAAGTAAAGGTTCCATGAGGCAGAGATGAGAAGGGATTTCCTGTAATATGACCTCCCATCTAGATGATTTCCTTCAAGGAAGGTCTCCAATTCTGGCTTATATGAACCCTGATTTATTCTGGATGAGTTCTAAGTACTAAGACAGACTCATTGCCTTAGGGCAACCAGGAAAATCGTGAAAATGAAGCTTAAGGGTGACTCAAGTCTATGCTCTCAAGTCTATAACAAACACCTACTATGTATCAATATTAAGTGCTGGGGGATACAAAGAAAAGCAAAAAAAAAAATATCCCCTGTTCTCAAAACTTACAGTCTAACGAGGGAGATACAACTTACGAACTATGGACAAGTAAGATATACAAAAGATAAATTTAAGATAGCTTCAAAGGAAAAAAAAATCAGATTAAAGAGAAGTAGGAACATTTCTTGTAGAAGGTCAAACTTTACTTGAGACTTAAAGAAAGAAAGCCCTGCAATGAAGATGAAGAGGGAGAGAATCCTGTGCATGGTGGTGGGTAACCATCCAGCCAAAAGAAATTGGAGATGGATGGTCATGGGTAAGGAACAATAAAGAGGCAACAGCTCAATAAATAAAAGCGTATTCTGTGAGAAGTAAGGTTCAATAAGTTTGGAAAGGTAGAAAAGGATCCGTTTTTTAAGAGTTTAAAAGTTAAGGATTTGGAAAAAAGAAAAAAATCCTTTTTCATTGGAAAAAAATATTTGGAGCTTACTAAAGGAGACAATGATATGATAAGACGTGTCAGATAGCTGAGACAGATAAGACATGTTGATAGCTGAGTAGAAGATGGACTGGAGTGGGGGAAAATGTGAGACAGAAAGACCATCCTGTTGACTATTATAATAGTTTGTGTGATGTGATGAGGGATTGCACTAGTATAGTGACAATGACAGGCAGAGGAGGGCATATATTCAAAAAAATGTTATAAAAGTTTAAAAAGACCCTTAGGGTTGGATCACAAGAACTCTATAAAAGGAGAAACAAGATTTTTACTAAACAAGAGCTATAGTCCTTTTGTAGAGACGATTGAGGGGATGTCCATCAATTGGGGAATGGCTGAACAGTTTATTGTATTTGAATGTTATGGATCACTCTTGTTCTTTAAGAAACCATGATTGGTTGGACTTTTTAAAAGTCTGGAAAGACTTGTTTGAACTGATGCTGAGTGAAGTGAGCAGAAATAGAATATTGTTCACATTGTCAGCAACATTTTGAGATGAATCAACTATGTTGGATGCAGCTCCCCTCCGAAGTTCAGTGACCAAGGACAATCCTGAGAGATCTGTTATGGAAATGACATCCACATCCAGAAAAATAAAATCACTAAAAAAAAAAACAGGAAAAGAAAAACACTAAAAAAACCCAGAAAAACAAAAACAAAGACAAAGACAAAAACTATACTCTGAATGCAGAGCAAAGTGTACTATGTTTAATTTTTAAATTTTCTTTTTTTTCTTTCTTTCCCATGATTTCCCCCCCACACACACACACCTTAGATCTAATTCCTTTCACAATATGACTAATATAGAAATATGTTAAGCATGACTACATGTATAACTTATAACAGATTGTTCATTGCCATTGGGAAGAGGAAGAAAGGGAGGGTGGTTAAATTATGTGGAACTTATAAACTTGCAAATGAATGAATGTTAAAAACTATCTTTGCAAGTCACTGGAAAGAACATATCAACACATGAAATCAATTTTAAAAACAGAAGTAATGTTACACCTTTTGCTACCTATGTTCTCTAAATTTGAACTCCCTTTTTCAGTGGACCCTGTAGGAGAGGGAATCACAGATTTGGGAGGGGTGGTACTGTACCAAATACTACAAGTATTTCAATAAATACTTGTGTCTGAAAATATATTATCTGATTGGCTAATTAATATCCATGGATAATCCATTAAGCTTGTGAATTATAGTGCTAGAATAGGTAACCTCAACTCCTTAGGATGACTTCTAGAACCTTGAGGATAAGTAGTAGCCTCCCTCTAGGTACCTGCCAATGAGAGCTGGTTTTCCTTGTGCCCCCAAACCTGTGATATGCTCTTTTAATACCTATTCCAACAAAGATGAATCACAAAGGCAATGAAATTTCAGTGATCCAAATCAAACATTGCATTATAAAATCATAGATTTAATATTAGGAAAGAAGGACAGAGGTCATCCAGATCAACTATTCTTTTCATAGATAAACAAATTGAGACCCACAAGTAACTTACCTGGATCACATAGATAAGACCTTAGAGACCATCCAGTACAACATCTTCATTTTACAACTGATTAAACTAGCAACTAAGACCCAGAGTATCAAACCTCAATATCACCCAGATAGTTTTCATACACTCATACTCCCTGCCTAAACCTCTTATTTTACATTTGAGGTGGCTGATTGCCCAGGGAGATTAGATGTGTGGCCATGGTCATACAGGTAGAAAATGACAGTTTGAATTTGAACTCAAGCCTTCTGACTGAAAATTTGAATTCACCACATTGCTCCCCTACTTCTCTGTGTACATCATAGAGAGGTCTTGTTTATGTTTAGGTTGTACCAGATAATCGGCTCTGAAGTTCTTTCCACTGCTAAAGTTCTGTATTCCTCTTTTCTTCTTTCACTATACAAGCCATTTGGGGGTGAGAGTCAGGGATTGGTAATATTAATGGAAAAATGAACCTTAAACTTGGAGGTTTCCATTCCATTCTTTGATTATTCAACACTCTACTCAGAGCACCATGAATTAGGTTATCTGTCCCCAAAGAGACTTTGACACCATCAGGCCTGTCCCCATACCCTCTGCTCAGCCAGATCTCCTTTTGAGCCTTAAAATAAGAACAGATCCAGCCCCCAATGACTCTACCTTCAAACAAGTCTATTATTGTAGCCTGTGTTTACTTACATTCTTTCTGCGGTTTGTGACTGGGAGATTTGGTTAAGGAAATTGGTTGCTGAGGGTAACAGGAGAAAAGTGAAAAGGCGAATTTTAGATGGAGGTTCCCAGCTCTGGACTGAGAAAATCTCACTAGTAGGCAGCATGCACAGACCTGTGGATGGAACTAGTGTTTATTTTTAGGGGGGGGTGGATTTAGTTTTCAGAAGGAAAGTTTATACAGCTTGGGAGAATTAAATGAAAGGAAATGAAATCTCCAGCATGTACAGTTTATAGACCTTTTCTTCTTG
Source organism: Macrotis lagotis (assembly GCF_037893015.1). NCBI lineage: Eukaryota > Metazoa > Chordata > Mammalia > Peramelemorphia > Peramelidae > Macrotis > Macrotis lagotis. The sequence continues at coordinate 675,949,482 of NC_133666.1, forward strand.
TTGCGTCCTTTCTCTAAGCACAGCTATGAAAACGGAACAGTTTGTCCCCTTCCATCACTGCTCCCCTTCCTGGGGGCCTTGCCACTACTTGCCCTACTCCCCTTCCCCACACACACTCATACCTATAGCACTACACCTGGTATTGCCAATGGGGGGGGGGGGGCTTGTTGCTATTAGGGTTCCCTAAGGGAAGGATGCATGTGAACATGATTCAAGATCAGAACAAGGTTGAGTCTTTGAAAAGTACCCATGCTGACTGAGAGGAATAGTGGCTTCCAGGCAGGGGATTGGGGTGCTGCTACCATCTTTCCACTGATTTGCTAGGTGCATGGCCTGGGTCAAATCTTCAAGTCATACATAGATTTAGAGCTGGAAACAATCTCTGAGATCAACCCAGCTCTGCCACATACTATAAATAATGACAGTAGCTAAAATTCATCGATTCACCTATTAACTCAATTGAGCCTCCCAACAACCCTATGGAGAACCTGCTTTCAAAGTTATGAGATTCCAGGATCATGGAATCATGGTCAATTAGAGGTCTAGAACCAGAAGGATTATTAAAGGGCATCTGCTTCAAATCTTTCATTTCACGGATCAGAAAATTGACCCAGAGTCATTCAAAGAGCTGTCCAAAGTCAGAGGGAAAGATGGTAACTTTGCCAGCATCCCAGCCCAGGTGCCCTGACTTCACCAGAACCCTTGCCATTGTAACACACTGTCTCCAAATTATATTCTATTCTCTCCATGGGTCTCTTTTTGCTCAGTCTTCCTGGGACAAAGGGATGCCTCCAGGAATGTGCCTTAACAACCAGCTTTCTGCAAATTCATGTCATAATATTTAAGTATATGCATTATGCATTATTCACACTTTCCTCTATCACTATTTTAAGTCTAGACAATCAACAAAACAGTAAGTCAAATCTTGATTTGAAGTAATTTCTGTGATGTAAATGCTCCCCCCAAAAATTTAACAATCTACTCTCTGGAGTCTTTTTTTTTTATTTTTAGGTTTCTGAAAGGCAAATGGGGTTAAGTGGCTTACCCAAGGCCACACACCTAGGTAATTATTAAGTGTCTGAGGTCGGATTTGAACTCAGGTACTCCTGACTCCAGGGCCGGTCTATCCACTGTGCCACCTAGCCATCCCAACTCTCTGGAGTCTTAATGAACTCTAAGCACTTAATAAATCCTTCTTTCCTTCTTTACTTCATCACTCCTTCCTTCCTTCTTTCATCTCCCCCTCTCTTCCTTCCCTCCCTCAACATGTCCTTCCTTCCTCCCTTACTTGCTTGCTTCTTTCCTTCTTTCCTCCCCCTCCCTTCCTTCTTTCCCATCCTCCACATTTCCTTCCTTCTCTCCTTCCTTCATTCCTTCCTTCCTTTCTCAAACCCATCTCCTCCAAGAGGCTACCACAAGATCCTAGCTACATTTCAAATCTGTCACATTCACCAAGGTCACAGAGCAGATGACAAAGATAAGATCCAGATCTCTTGACTCTATGCCTAATACTCTACCTACCATGTTACATGTTCCCTTGAATGACTACAAAATTGAATGATCACTGGTTAAGGAGATACTGACTTTGTGGAACATTCTTTTGGAAGTTAAAAAGTCCAAGCCAGCCTATATCCAGTGCCACCTCAAAAGTGAGAGGTCACAAAAAGTCATGGGAAAGCATGAGATAATAACGTAGGGTTTTTGTCCAAATAGAGAAAGAATTCCTATTTAGCAATAAGCTATTATTTCAAACAGTTCTTGGTATGTGGAAATGCAACTTCATGTTACCCTCTTTAAGAAGAAAAGGAGAGAGGAAGGAAGGAAGGAAGAAAGGAAGGAAGGAAGGAAACAAAGAAAGAAAGAGAAACAAAGAAAGAAAGAAAGAAAGAAAGAAAGAAAGAAAGAAAGAAAGAAAGAAAAGAAAAGGAAAGAAAAGAAAAGAAAAGAAAAGAAAAGAAAAGAAAAGAAAAGAAAAGAAAAGAAAAGAAAAGAAAAGAAAAGAAAGAAAGGGAGGGAGGGAGAAGGAAGGAAGGAAGGAAGAAAGGAAGGAAGGAAGGAAGGAAGGAAGGAAGGAAGGAAGGAAGGAAGGAAGGAAGGAAGGAAGGAAGGAAGGAAGGAAGGAAGGAAGGAAACAAGAAGGGTTTTTGATTCCTATTGGATTTCTACAGCACAGTCATCCCCCACCCACCAAAAAAATTCAACCCTTTCCCCACCAACAGAATTCTTTTATTCTAACAAAGGACAATAGTTAAACAAAAGAGACTTGCTCACAGACAGCTTTTAACAATGTCTATTACAGTTCACATCTGCAGCCCCCACTTCTCTACCAGGAGGAGGAGCCATGTTTCACCATCTATAACCCAGAATTACACTGCCCATTGATGCTTGGGTGTTGGGGTGGGGAGAGAGAATAAAATTTTCCTAAAAACCTTCTCTAGATCAGGCACTGTGCACTTTACAAATAATTATATCATTTGATTCTTAGGATAACTTTATAAGATAGATATATTATAGATGGGGAAACTGAGACAGAGTGGGATGACTGGTCCAGGGTCACATAGCTTGCAAGAGCATGGGCTCAATTTAAACTCTGGTTTTCTTGACTCCATTATTATTAGATTGTAAGCTCTTTCAGGGCAGGGATTCTCCCTTGCCTCTCTTTGTTTCTCCAGCACTTAACAAAGTGCCTGAATATAGCAGGTATCTAAAAGTATATTGAGGTCAGCTAGGTGGCACAGTGGATAGAGCACTCACCTTGGAGTCAGGAGGATAGGAGTTCAAATCCAGCCTCAGACCCTTGACTCTTACTAGCTCTGTGACCTTGGACAAGTCACTTAACCTTGACTGCCTCATATCCAGGACCATCTCCAATCATACTGATTCCTATCTGGCCTCTGGACCCCGATGACTCTGGAGGAGAAAGTGAGGCTGGTGACTTAGCACAGCCCCTCACTCTAATTCAGTTCATGTGCTTGTCATGGCATCAACTCCCTTGATGTTGTGGTCTTTTTCAAAAATCAAGGACAAAACATTATAAAAGTATATTGATTGATTACCCCTTGTGCCGCCTAGCTACCTACACTAACTTAGCTTTGTTATACCAAGTTTGACAACAAGTGTACACACACACACACACACACACACACACACACACACACATATACACACACAGAAATATCTAAATATATTTATATTTATATACAATGGCCCAAACTCTACCAACTAGTTGTAGCTAAGTTTCCACAGAATCACAGACTTAAATTGTCCTATATATATAAAAAAAAAGAGAGAGTAGCAGTGGACAGTTGGGACAAACTAGATAACCTTTAAGATCCTTTTTCAGACTATATTCTATGATTCTAGATAACATTTGCTTCCCTTCTCTAAAAGGGATGATGGTGGGAAAAAGATGGTTGCTTAAGGAAGGGTTAAGGGGAGAGAAGAGTAACATGATACTTATATGCATATACATTTCCCTAATTCAAAAAGAAAACTCACTTAGACTTGAGTATTCAAGGTAGCTGCCAGTAAATATGGCATCTGGATAGTGGGGTTGGAAAATGCTAAGTTAAGAAAAAGTTTTCCAAGGTTTCCAGGGAAGTTCCCAGGATTCCTTGCTGGGAACCATAGCATTTCATCAAGTTCTAAAGTTCTGCAAAACTGAACTCATATGGATATAGTTCAATAGTGGAAAGAATGCTGAATGTGGAAGCAGGGTGATCAGATTTCATTTCCCACCTCTAGCACTCATTAACTTGTGCTGAGTGCTGATGCCGAGTCTCAGTTTCCTCATTTGTAAAATGAGCATGTCAATATTTATACAAAAGGACCATGATAGGACTCAAATTAATCTCTACAAAGCTTTAAAACATGTCCATTGAATCTCAAAATTCAGAACTGAAGAAACTTCTAAATCAACCCATTTTATTGTACAGATGAAGAAATTGAGTCTCAGTGACTTTAAAGTCCCAAGGGGAGCATTGACGAAATCTCCACTGATTCTAAATCCAATGGTGGTTCCATTTGAACAATTCTTTCATTTTTAGCATTACTCCCTGGTCCTCATCACACTTATTTATAACAGTTGCTATGAATGAGAAGTTGACATAGCTCACATTTCAATTTTCAGATTGGAAACTATCAGAAGATGTGGAAATCACTGGCCCTGATAGATCTGGTACTCAAATAGTTAGAGGGAAGACAGAGACAATTTCCAATAGTGATCCAAAGGCAGCTATAAGGGTCCTGCCTTATCAACCATCTGCCCAAAACTCAGCTCTTGTTATCAGGGTTCTACCTGTATGGGAGAAGGGAAGTGGATCCTTTGGCCCCTTATAAAAACAGGTGAAAATCTCATCATTGAAAGGCCCCTGTCTTCCAAATACTTCCTCATACACCTGATCAGGTGTCCTCTCCAGTCACTGGGGAGCCTAACCCTGGAGTTATTTCTGGTAACTTGGTGGAAGGATAATTGGTATCCTGCCAGTAATAATTACACCCACTGTCGGAACATGAAGCCAATCGAAGCATTTCAACATCATGAGACTGAGGCCGGTAGTGAGGGTGGAGTAAACCATCCCAAAATAAAATGTATAATTCCTAGTGATTTAGTGTTCAGAACCAAGGAAATGACAAATACACTGATCGGTTTGGACTTGCCCAGGTGGCCTCTGCCTAACCTCAGATGATGACAGAATCCTACTACAATGACTGTTCTGTAACAGGAAAGTCCCATTATGGAGAGCAAAATGGGGGCTGTTGGAAAGAGATAGTTTTCAAGTCAGGACACCAGTTTCTAGATGCAGAATCATCTCAAGTTGACTGTGTGGTATTGATTGCCCTGGCATCCCCAGTGTATGGCAGGGAGAATGAATCAAATAAATTCTTATTGGGTCTTATTCTCTTCTGTCTGAATTTCTTACTTTGTAAAATGAGTGGATTCAACTGGACACTTTTTGATGTCCTCCAGTGCAAATATTCTGTGATTTCAAATCACTTTATTGCCCTGGCATTTAACATTCTAAGGACTATCCTGTTTCTGATACTCTATATGAAGGCAGCTACATTATAGAGTGAAAAGAGTGCTGGACCTGCAGTTGAGAAGACCTGAGTTCAGGTCCAGACGCAGACATCTTACTAACTGTGTGATTGGCAAGTTATTTAACCTCTATATCCTCATCTGGTAAATTAGGAAGAAATCATAATTCCTACTTCCCAGAGTTGTTATAAGATTTCATGTTTGTATATATATATATATATATTTCTACATATGTATGCATTTATATATATATATTTATATATAAATGTAATATATAATATCCTATATATTATATAATATATGATGTGATGTGATATAGTATAATATAAAATAATATATACATACATTATATTTATATAGATGTATGTATGTCTGCATGTGTATGCACATACGTGTGTATATATAAAATACCTTATGTTTTAGAAATGTCAGTTATTGTCACATATGATGGTTCTTCATAGATCTGTTGCAGTTTGTCCTTCCTTCTTGAAGACGACCATGACATCAGGATGAATTACATTTGAGTGAATGACTGCATAGTCCTCCAGAGCCTTCTGAGTTCAGTGGCCAGATATAGATTAGGACAATTGGAGATGGTGCCCCCATAAGTCTTTAATTCTGTGTTATAAAGGTCCTTCCAACTCTGATTTTCTCTGTCTTAATATTCATTCTTGTGATTTTCCTTATGTGATTCCCCTATTAAATAAGGGATTGCCCTACTAAATAAACTTTAGTTGCTTCTCATTACTTCTCAGATTTTATATAAATGTATTTATAAACACAGATTTACACATACACACAAATACATAGCTAGTAGACACTCATGTTCATTTATACACATATATAAATAAATGCATACACATATCTTCAAAAAGGCCATTTTGAGTAACAAAAACTTTTACCTAAATAAATACAGTCGTTGGCAGAAGTACATTGGTTCTGAAGTACATTGTTGCCTCTTACCTGTGTGACCCTGGAAAAGGTCACACAGACAAGAGGTCCCTTTCTTGGACCTCAGTTTCCTATTTGAAAAATGGAGAGATTAGATTAGATTGCCTTTAATTTCTCTTCCAGCTTTAGGATTAGGATCACTTTCATTTAGTATTAAAGCCCTAATAACCTGAACCCAATCTGTCCCTCTCTACAGTTTCACCGTATATCACTGCCCATCTCCACACTGAAATTCAACCAAACTAGCCTTTCCTGTACCTCTCCCAGAACACACTCTATTTCCTTCCTTTTACGCAGTATGGCCCCTTTGTCTGGAATGTATGCCATCCCTCTCTCTGCCATTTTCAAGATCAAACTCCACCTTCTTAATTTCCTGATTCTCTCACCTGATCTCCCTCCCTTTAAGGATTTTTAATTTATTCTGAATACACACATATGTGTGTTTGCATAGTCATTGGTTTTATCTCCCCATTAAAATGTAGGTTCTTTAAAAGTAGGGATTCTCTCCTTTTTTACATTTGTTTGTTCAGCATACAGTAGGTATTTAATGATTGTACATTGATTGTTGACTTGAATGCTTGATTCTAGTACTGATGGTCTATCTTCAAAGGTCCTTCCAGATGTGATAGTCTCTAAACTAAGGTCTTTTCTAATGCTAACATTTTGTCTTCTAAGTGTCCTTCTTGAATAGATAATCTAGATTTTTTTTTCAGGGCCCTTCCTGTCTTTGTTCTAAGGTTCCTTGTAGCTTTGACTGACCATGGTTCCAGGGAAGAGAAAGGAATAAGGTTCTGATTGGAAAGCCTTTTCCCTGCCTCCGTTATTCAATATTCCCTTCTATGCTTCTCTTATAGGAAAAAAAAAAAAGAGAAATCCCCGCTCACCCCTCTAGGGGGCACCAAACTCCTTCCCACTTTGATGACCATGCCTCCCCAGTTTCAACCAGTCGTCAGGATGTGCTAGGGAAGAGATCCAAGGAAGACTGGAGAGAATAGGTGTTGCCTCTCCTCTCAGCACACTGGGGGTAAGGGGAAGAATACTTTTAAAATAAATAATAAGGAAATAAAAATAATGTGTTTTTACTGATCTTCCAGTTTCCCAAGCCTATTTATTGTTTTTCTCTTAAATAAAAACCAAAGCAGGAAATTAAAAAGTGATTCTTTTCAGCATCCCAGGGAATAAACTGAAAATAGAAAAATGTACAATGGCTTTATGAAATGTTTAATGGATCATGGGAGAGATCTCGTGGCAGTCATCTTTTCCCTTGCTCTTTTTCCTAGAAACCTTGATGAAAAAATGCATAGTGATCACTACTTCAGTGACTACGCCGTTTAAAGAAAGTTTGTCAATTGTAGAACAACTGAAAAATGCAATAGTCTTCCTCCCCCCGGTATGGGGAATTGGTAGCACCAACCATCAGTGCTCTCTTATCTATGTCCTCTTGCAACTAACTGCATATTTGAAGAATGGTTGCCCAAAGTTGAGTACAGAAAGAGGAAACTCTACTGATTTTGAGAGGACTGGAAAACTAACCTCATAGCATTATCAACTAAGCAACTAGTCAGAAACTCTAATAGAACATCCAGTTTAGGTTCTTATGCCTATTGGGTGCTTGATAAATAGTTGCTGAATTGAAAGAACTTTTGATTTGGGGATTCTGCTCAGATACTAATCCCAAACCTTTTGGGAAGGAGATAAAACAAAACCAAGGGCATCTAGAGAGCACCTAGGGGGTACAGTGGAAGACACATCAGGAAGACACATCTGATTCCTATTCCCACCTTAGATACCTACTAGCTGTGTGATCTTGGGCAAGTCACTTTACCCTGCTCATCTCAATTTTCTCATTTGTAAAATAAACTGGAGAAGGAAATGGCAAACCACTCCAGTATCTTTGGTGAGAAAACCTCAAATGGGATCACAATGAGTTGGAAACAACTAAGCAACTAGAAAAAATAAAACTATGGTTCTTAAAAACAAAGTGGATACCTGCCAATTGGGAAATGAGTGACTTGTGGTCTGTGAATGGTATGGGCTATATTATTGTATCATTGGATTTAAAGATTGAAAAATTCATAGGACATTATTGTGTCATTAGAAATGAAGAGTGAAAAAATTCATGAAAACTTAGGAAGACATGTGAACTGATGCAATGAGAATCAGAACTAGAAGTATAAGAGGAAATAGTACTGAGTTTGGAGTCAGAACACCTGATTTTGAATTCTCACTCAGCTATCTATTGTTTGTGTGACTTTAGAAAAGTCATTTCATTTTTAGGGACCTTAGTTCATTTATTGATCAATTATTCTTTCATCTGCAGGAGAGTATGCTGGATACTATGAAAGATTAAGATACTTTGGGTCCATTAAGGTTTTGTCCAGTATAAAAACTTGAAGTCACTTCATTGGGTTTCTTCTCCACCAGGTTAAACTATAGCCATTCCACTTTTCATCCTGTAAAATTATCACCTAATGTTTCAAGATCTCACTTTCCTTTTTTCTAAAATTATGTGCAATACATGGACTCCAAAGATGCCTTCTAGATATAGGTTTGTGAGATATAATGTTACTTATCTCCTTGGGCCTCAATTTGCTCATCGTAAAATAAAGGGATAGAACTGAATGCCCTACAAATTTCTTTTCAACTCTAAATCTATGATTCCATGACTCATCACATCTTCAGCTTTCTACTGTAGAAATTTTTTAGATGACCAAGATTAAGAAGATAAGTTGTGTGGGAAGATGCTCAGTAGAGAGTCAAAGGTTTTATGGGAATTCTATCATTTCTGAACATGGTCATGACGTAAACTGAACCCTCTACAGAATGAGCATCCTCCCCCTAAAAAATATTGGAATGTCTTCTACCCAAATACCCAATCCACCCACCTCAGACTCACTCAAAAAGGAAACAGAATCAGAAGGTATCTATCTCTTGTTTTTAAGGGCATCAAGAAATGTCTCATCTCTCCACTCTGCAACCATTCCCCAAAATATCTCCTCCACTGTTTGAGAGATGCCTCAAATTTCATCATCAGCAGACCCCTATCCATCACTTCTCTTCTGTATTATTGCAACAACATCCTAATTTGTCTTCCTCCATCCAGTCCTTCCCATCTTGAATGCATCCTTTACACAGATGTTAAATTAGTATGACCCTATTCCCCTGCTCATGACTTTAAAAGACAATTCACAATTTGACTCTGACCTATCTGTCCTGGATCATCATTACTATATTACTATGTTACTCTCTTCCTATCCCTTTCTCTGTATTTGGTCAAACCATCCTAAAAATGCGACATTCCATTCCCACCTCACATGTACCTCCTGGAACCCTTAGTTCCCTCCAAAGTTCAGTCCAAAGGCCACCACCCAAGAGAAGACATTCCTCATTACTCCAGTTGTTAGCATTCTTTCTACCCATTCAAGTGATTTCATATTTATCTTAAAGATATTTGACATTTTCTTCTCCATAGGATGTGGGTTTATTGAAAGGACTTTCATTTTGTCTTTCTATTTTCAGTTTCTGGCACATGATGGATGCTCGACAAATTTTCCATGAGTTTAATAGCAAAATGACCCTTCTCTTATTCTCTTATTATTAACAGCTCTCTGCATTATTACAGTATGTAGTCAAATGAAAAACTTAAGAGAGGATGGTCTCCATCTTGTTTTGAGAGCATGTGAATAGACAGTTAAGCTTGGAATCAAGGAACTGCCTCTGACATGCCCTAGCTGTGTGACCTTGAGCAAGTCACTTAACTTGGGAAGGTAACTAGGTGGCACTGTGGGTCTGAAGTCAGAAAGAGGCAAATTCAAATCTGGTCTCAGATACTTCCTAACTGTGTGACATTAGACAAAATCACTTAACTTGGGAAGGTAGCTAGATGGCACTGTGTATCTGAAATCAGAAAGAGGCAAGTTCACATATGCCACTTACTAGTTATGTGACCTTAGGCAAGATATTTCACTTCTATCAACCTGTTTCCTCAATTGTAAATTGGGGGGTTATAATAACCTCTGCCACCCAGGATTGTCCCAAAGATAAAAATGAAATAATATTTGTAAAACACTTTGCATACTTTAAACTATATAAATACTAACTATGATTACTCAATTCAAATTCAAAAAGAGGCAAAAGATAGTCTCTCACCTTAAGGAAGTTACAATCTAATGGGGAGAAAAATGTGCAAACAAATATATACAAAGCAAGCTATTGCCAATAGGAGCTCTCTGTAACTCAGTCTAGCAGATAACTATGACACCAAGACATTGTTATTAGCAATGACAATAATTCTAGTGCCTTCCCTCCCCTAATTATTTCTTAGTTATGCCCTATATAGCTTGCTTTGTTCAGATGATTTTGAGTTGTGTTGATTCTTGATGATCCCATTGTGTGTTTTCTTGGCAAAGATACTGATGTAGTTTGCCATTCCTTTCTCCAGATCATTTTATAGATGAGGAAATTTAGGCAAATAGGGTTAAGGGACTTAACCCAAGATAAAGTCACATAGCTAGTGGATTAGACCAGATTTGAACTCAGGATGATGAGTCTTCCTGATTTCTCTATCCAAAGAACAAATTAATAATTCCCTAATTTAATCTGGCAATCCTTTGTTAAGTATCTTATATAAGATATAATTCTAGGCACCCCAGATACAATGTCCAAATTTTTAAAAATAGTTCTCCCTTCAAAGAGTTTATTCTAATATATTATTTATTTTTGCAATTACATGTTATGAAAATTTTTCAACATTCATCCATTTGCTTATGTATAAGTTACACAATTTTTTTCTACCCTCCCCCCATGGCAAATCTTGTACATGTACATTTGTGTCTAGCCTGTGTCTAGTCATTTTTTTGTATAAAGAATTAGGACTAAGAAAAACAAAGAAAACCTTGAGAAAGGAAGGAAAAACGTAAGAGAAGCTTTTTTTAAAAAAAGTAAATATAGTATAGATTAAGATTCTGGATGGGGGGAGATTTTTGCTTTTGGTTTTGTTTTTGTTTTCCTCTGGATGAGACCTAACAGGTCTCCCACGGTTGTTCTAGATTTCTGACCTGTTGAGAGAAGATGCGTCCATCATGCTGTAGTTACTGTGTACAATGTTCTCTAGGTTCGATTCCCTTTCCTCAGCATCAGTTCCCATAATTCTTTCTGAGCTTCTCTAAATTCTGACCATTCATGATTTCAGACAGAACAATAGTAAGGAATTTAACATTCTAAAGAAGGAGCTTATCTGGGGCTAAGGCGTTAACTTTCTCCTGAGGAAATCCTATTTAGAGGTGGGGATGAGAGAAAGGGTGGGAAGAACTTTCCCCTAAAAGGAAAACAATCGTATCTAGGGATAGGTGGTTTGTTCAATGTGCTATCATCCCCTCCAGGCTTCTTTAGCAAATTTCCCCTTTAACATCCTCACAAACTTTCTCTAATCTTTCACCTTTCCCAATCTACTACTTCCTTCTCTGCAACCACAAAGAAACCCTAATCAAATAGCCCCATTCGCCTTAGCTCCTCTTGGAAAATAATCATTTGGACTTCCCTCCTCGCACTCTTTTCTAAATACTCTGCAATCTGGCTTCCTGCCTTATCATTCAAATGAAAATGTTCTCTTCGAAGTGGCTTGCTAAATCTAAATCCCCTTTCTCCACCTTTATACAGTTTTCTCCACAGTTTTCTCTACAGTTTTGACATTGTTGATGACCTCAGGGAAGCTTCCAGAGTTTTCAGAGGAGCCCTAATTTGATTCACTCGATTTTTTAACCTTCTTTTGGATATCTCCCTTTCTTGTATATACTTAGAAATTCACCTTGTTTCCCCCAGCTACAGGATAAATTCTTTGACTATAGAGATCGTCTTCCTACCTCACTCAGGACCTAGTAAATTGAAAACATTCATTGACTGATAGACTGAATTGGAAATACACTAAGGACAAAACCCTTAAGTTGGGGTTGCTTAGTTGTTCTTAAAAGGCTAGTGAAACCTATATTTCTAAATGCCTAAAGAAAAGCAAATATGTTAAAATATAATTACAAGATCATAAACCCCAGATTGCATTAATAACAATATTGTTTGAAGAACAACTTTGAATGAATATATGCAATTTTGATCACTATAAATGACCAAATTGACAACAAAGGCTATATGAAGGAAGATACAATCTGTCTTCATACTATCTGCAAATGTGTGTGGAATGATTTTACAAACACACATACACACGCATGTAGACGAATATATGAAGTAGGAGATGGGGAAAGGGAAAGGGTAGAGAAAGTTTGTAAGGATAATAATGGGTAAATCTGGAAGGGATGAGTCCAAGTTTAACTAACTCCCTCTCCCTGGATGATTGTTTTTTTTCTTTTAGGGAAAAGTGCTTTTATCCCCCCCTACTTCTAAATCGAATTTCTTCTTATTCATAGATAGATAAATACATACTTATGGATATAGATGAAGATATAGATATATACTATATATCTAGATCTAGCTGTCTATGTATGTGGGTGTGTTTGTATGTATGTCACATATACACATATGCACATGTGCATGTTTACACATATATACATATTAAATATAACATATAATATATAATATGTTTGCATCTAAAAGTAAACATCTCTGGGGGGAATATATAACTTTATTATATTCTTAAAGAATTAGCAAGTTGTGCCATAATAGATTTTCAGTTTCATGTGTGTGCATGTTTTTGTTATACTATGTTATTGAAATGTTGGTTGTATTAAATAAATTCAAAATAAAATAAAAATTGTGAAAATAGAACCATCTTCTACTGGCTTAGAAAGTACTTTTTTAAAAAAAGAAAAAAAACCAAAACCACTTCATTCACTGAGTGGCTTGGAGTCATCATTAGTCTAGTTGTTTTAATGTTCTCCTTGTCCCAAGACTCCTAACTAAGCTTACACACCCACTCAGGGGGCTCAAGATCAAGGCACATTTGCTTTTTATTGATTGGATTTTCTGCTTTCTTCTTTTTAAATCAGATTAGCTGAGGATTCATCCATTTTATTGGTGTTTTAGAAGAACCAAGTTTTAGTTTTATTCATCATTTCAATGGTTTCCAATTTACCTATTTCTTCTTTACCTTCTTTACCTTTCACTCTTTTATTATGTTTATGTTAGTTGTTTGCTTTGTTGATTTTCTAATTTTCCAATGTATATTCATTTCATTAATTTTCTCTTTTTCTCTTTTGTAAGTACATATGTGTAAGGACATGATTTTCCCCTAGGATTGCTTTAGCTACAACTCAGATAAATTGATATATTGTTTCATCATCATCATTTACTTTTACATGGTTGTTCGTTGTTCCCATGATTTTTTTCTTTGACCCATTCATTTAAAAGGTGGCACAGTGGATAGAGCACTGGCCCTGGAATTGGGAGGACCTGAGTCCAAATCCAAACTCAGTCACTTAATAATTTCCTAGCTGTGCGACCTTAGGCAAGTCACTTAACCCCATTGCCTTGCAAAAAAACCAAAACAAAATAATATAAAATTTCATTGTCCCCATTTCAGTCAAGGTCAAATCTTAGAGGAAACATCTTCATAACATTTAAATCTCTAAGAGCATACTGCGCTATGTTTCTCCTGCTCTAACTTATTTCATGCTAATGCAAAAGCAATATGAGTAGGATTAATGTTAATAACATCAATAAAAAACATTTTGCTTTCTCCTTAATTTTGTGTATTGGATTCCATGAGACTCAAAGATGAGAGAGAAGTTGGGGCACTGTTCACTGGAGATGAAATCCTTCTATCCCATCAGCTGGACTGCATTGGCTTCTTAGAATGCTAATAGAGATGTGTGAGAAGAGACACTCTCCAGATAGGATCAGAAAAGTAAAACTGAAGAAAGTCTCTAAACCTTTGTAAGCTTGACAATCAATAGTGGATACAGCACCAGCCCTGGAGTTAGGAGGACGTGAGTTCAAATATGACCTCAGACACTTAACAATTAATTGCCTAGCCATGTGACCTTGGGCACGTCATTTAACTCCATTGCCTTAAATAAATAAAAAATTTTTTAAAAAAAGACAATCCACCAAGAAGCATTTATTAAGCACTTACAGGCACTAGGATAAGTACAAAGAATACAAAGAAATTAGTGATTGGAGAAAATAGAGAGAAGAAAAAAGATGGAATCTGAGCTGAATCTTTATAGTTATAGACTGTTTTTAAATTTTTCCCTTTTTTTCTTCCTTTCTCAGAAAAGCTTTTCTTAATCTCAACTCCATGCTTGAACCAAGATGCATTTTTCTGAAGAATTCAAAGTGTCCCAATTGGGGGGGGGGGGGAGAGAAGAAGAAAGAAAAGAAGAAGAAGAAAGAAGAAGAAAGAAGGAGGAGGAGGAGGAGAAGGAGGAGGAGGAGGAGAAGGAGGAGGAGGAGGAGAAGGAGAAGGAGAAGAAGTAAGAAGAAGGAGGAGGAGGAGGAAAACAACATGCAGAAGAAGATGAATGAGAAGGAGAACAAGAACAAGGAAAAGAAAAAAGAGAACAAGAAGAACAAGGAGAAGAAGGAGGAGGGGAGGAGGACATGGACAAAGAGAAGAGAGAGAGAGAGAGAGAGAGAGAGAGAGAGAGAGAGAGAGAGAGAGAGAGGAGGAAGGAAGGAAAGAAGGAGAGAGGGAGGGAAAGAAGGAAGGAAGGAAGGAAGGAAGGAAGGAAGGAAGGAAGGAAGGAAGGAAGGAAGGAAGGAAGGAAGGAAGGAAGGAAGAAAGGAGAGAGAGAAAGAAAGAAAGAAAGAAAGAAAGAAAGAAAGAAAGAAAGAAAGAAAGAAAGAAAGAAAGAAAGAAAGAAAGAAAGAAAGAAAGAAAGAAAGAAAAAGCTAATCTTTGAGGTTTAACTCCAAGGGCTATTTAAAACAGCTATTATGCTATTATTAAGAGAAGTCCTTCACTGAATGCTCCCTACTCCAATGGAATCACTTGCTTCTCTCCTTCCTAATTTGCTTAAGTTGCTAATGGCTTCTGCCTTCTGGTGAAATTGCAGAACAGAAAACCAAGCAGTGCATTGGCAATTCTTCACAATGTATGCCTCCTTCCACTTTCCTGTCTGCCAAGAGGAAGGCAGCATGCCTCATCATCAGTCCAGATTGTTCCCCACATTGATCAGGGGTCTTGTGTCTTTCCAAATTACTCTTCTTTCTATTATTTCAGATAATTTCCCAATCAGAACTGCTATTAACAAGCAAGGCCTTAAAAAAAAACAAGTCAGCAGCCTATTTCCATTGCAGCCTGGAAAATTGCTAGTATGCCAGAGCACTTAGAGGGATGGATATCAGGGGTTTGAGTACCTGCTGTTCCCTCCCTTCCTGAAAAAGGAGACACAAAGTACATGATCCACAGTCCTCTGGGGGTAGAATAGATTTTCCCCTATCATCCCTTAGCTAATGCCAAAGTAGCTGGGTTCTTAGTTCACTCATTCTGCTGCCTGGGGGCATGAATGGCCCTTAGATCTTGGCAGGGGAGATTTTTCATACCTGAGTCACTTGGAGGAACCCATATGTTCCTTTAAACTTAAGATATTCATCAGAGTTGAGTGTACCATATTTTCATACCAGAGGCTATTTCATCACTGTGCAAACTTTTCTGCAGGTCAAAGGCGAAGGTAAGTGTAGCAATCAGAGTCTTCTAATTTGAAATCACCTAACCCCTCTATTAAAGAGATGAAGACAAGGTCATTAGACCGTCCATGGATTCTAAGATTAAAAAGAGACCCTGAGGGGCAGCTAGGTGGCACAGTGGATAGAGCACTGGCCCTGGAGTCAGGAAGACATGAGTTCAAATTCAGCCTCATACACTTAATTACCTAGCTGTGTGGCCTTGGGCAAGCCACTTAACCCCATTGCCTTGCAAAAACTAAAACTAAACTAAAATAATATCATATATAAATAAATAAATAAATAAATAAGGGACCTGAGTTTGGGGTCAGAATCCTCTAATACTTGGTAAAGCAAGCAGAAGTTACTAGAAGGAATATGGAAATTCAGTAAGATGTACATTCATAGATTTGGAGCAGGAGAAATCTACTTATGCATCATCATAGGATCAGAGACCATCCAGACTATCCAGAGTTGGGAGAACCTTCAGAGGTCCTCAATTCCATTGACCAACTTTCTCATTTTAGATATAAAGAAATTAAGTTCGAGAAAGGTACAATGACTTACCCTAGGTCACACAGGCAGTAAATAGCAAAGTTGGGAAGTCAGCCCAAGTTCTCTGACTCCAGAATCTAGAATTTCCCACCAAACCCCTGTTTTATGCTATTAGAATCTTACTTTTGAAATGTCCTAGCAGTGTGGCTGTGGTCTAAATATAGAACTTTGTCTGCCTTAGTTTTCTTATTTGAAAAATTGAAATAATAATAATACTAATAATAATACCCGAAGTACCTGTCTTATGAATTGACTGAGACTCAAAAAAGATCCTAGCCCACACCCTCTATTCGTAGCAGTTTTTATTAGTTAATATTAGTTAGTCCAACATTCTCCTAAAACGTGAGACCCCCTCAAGCACATCCTTAACAGAACAATTAACCAATCAATGAGTGTTTGTTTATTAGATGCCTAAGGGCTAATTTCTGGGATAAAACATAAAAAGGAGAGGGTCTCTGCCTTTTGTAAGCTTGCATTCCAATAAAGGAAAACAGCATAAAGTCATGAGACTACAAATCTATAAGGGAGCTTGTTAATCATTTTTTGTGTGTTCTAAATGTCTTGGGAAGTTAAAGGAGGCTATGGACCACTTTTCAGAAGCAGTTTTAAAATATTTTTTAACAATACAGAACAAATAACAGAAACCAAAGCCCAATCAAAATAAAGATTTGCTGATTTATAGATCAAACCAAACCAAATGACAAATAAATGAATGAATGGGTAATTATTCAAATAAATAAATATCTTAAATATAAGTGAATGACTGAATAGGTGAATAAGTGAATGAATGAACAAAGAAATGAGTGAAAACATGAAAAATAAGTTAAGTAGGTAAAAATGAATGAATGAACAAACAAATGATTGAGAAAAGGAAACAAAAAAGGACTAAATGACCTAATTCCTAAACACTACTCTTAGACTCAGACACAGGTATCTGTGGCCTCAGGTCAAGAACTCCTGCATAGATCCTATGTGTACCAGTCTTTTGCCTGTTTCCTCTCTGCTTGGTATGTGAGTTACTAGGGATGGGGAGACTATTGCATTTTTTCTTTTACTTGCTATCCCCAACATAAACTTTAATAAATACTTGCTGTCTGTCTAACTGATTTCAGAGTTATTAACAATTGGGGCAATCAGAAAAGGCCTATTTTGGGGTTTTTTAAAGTATTTTTTGCAAGGCAATGGGGTTAAATGGCTTGCCCAAGGCCACACAGCTAAGTAATTATTAAGTGTCTGAGACTGGATTTGAACTCAGGTCCTCCTGACTCCAGGGCTGGTCCTCTATCCACTGTGTCACCTATCCACCCCCCCAGAAAAGGCCTATTGAAGGAAGTTACCCTTGAGATGAAATTGGAACCTTCTAGGAGCTCTAGGAGATTATAAGATCATGTCTAGCCTTCTAGTCTATACTATTACTACTACTACCATCACTATTACCAGTACTCCACTGTTACCACTACTACTACTACTACTACTACTATAATTCCTACTACTATTACCCCTACAACTTTACCACCACCACTGCTACAACTACCATAACCACAGCTCTATCACAACCATTATTAACACTACTACTTCCACTACTCCTACCACCATTTCACCATCACTAGCACCACAACTATCACTACTATTATTATCACCACCACCATCACCAAACTACCACCACAACTGTCACTTTACTACTACTACTACTACTACTACTACTGCTGCTGCTGCTGCTGCTGCTATCATTGCTAGCATCTATATAGAGTTTAAATGTTTTATAAATATCTCATTTGATCCTTACAATAGCCCTGGTAAGTAGATGTGATAATCATTTTCATTTTTGTTGAAGAAACTGAGGCAGCAAGTGTTAAATGAGTTGCTCAGAGTTACTCAGTTAAGTAAGTGTCTAAGGCTAGATTTAAACTTGGGACTAAGTGACTCTAGGTCCATTGCTCTATCCAATTCACCACTAGCTGACCCTAGGTGCCATGTTGATGCCATCAGTCTTCGGTACCACAGAAGATGATGAGTACACAGGTACTAATAGTCAATTCTCCTTTCAATTTTCCCTGTACCCTCTGTTTCAGGGTTGCTGGATTGGAAGGAGTGTGATATAGGTGTCACTTCTCCAAGGAGATCTTAATATATATGACTTCAACAATCTATCCTGTTTTGAACTATGGAGAAGTCACCCCCAACCCAAACCAGAGTCTTTGCTCAAGGTGAGTTTCTGCCATGAAGTCTCATTAAGCCTCTACCACCACTTTTATCTACCATCAACCTTCATTGACATCACTTCTTCCATAGTCAACTCACCCAACCTCTTCCCTACTTTCCATTTCTGGTACTATAAACCCTAATCATTAAATCAACTAAGTCAGTATTCTTGGAGGGGTTCTGTCAAACTACTCTACTATTGTGGAACTACCCAAAACAAAGTCTTGCCCAAGCAAGGGGCTCCATTTTAAGTATTACACTAGTTTTGTGGGGTAACTCCCTTATCAGCATGCAAGTTCCCTGAAGAATGAAAAGATCTTTGCTTTTGCATTTTTATTCTGATCTTTGAAGCATAACATTTGGCGTGTAGTAAATATGTAATAAATTCATTTTCATTCATCCATTCCAGAGATGGATATGAGGATGAAGACTTCAGACTGTGCAAAGGTACAGGTATGGGAGATGAAATATTGTGAGGGGAAACCACAAGTCAGCCAATTTAACTGGATCATTGAGTCCTAGAGCAGAAGGAAATAATCATCAACCAAAAATCTTTGTTGCAAATTGCTTAAGAAATATTATTTAATTATATTCCCACAACCAAATGTACATATGTGCAGACACATGTATGCATGCAATATTCATGAACACACACTTGCATGAACACTTATGGAATGTTATAAACTATTAAAGCTATAAGGAAACTCTTGAATTCTCTACTCCTTCCCTCACACATTAGAGATGAAAAAAACAAGTGACACAGAAGGAAAAAGTCACACAGTGACTTAATGGCAGAAATAGGACTATGTCCAAAGTCAACAAGTCAAGTCAACAACCATTTATAAAATGTTTATTATATTTAAATAAATTTTTTAATTTTTTTATTGAATCAGGAGGTTCAGAACACCTAGAAATATTAAGATACCTTTTTCTAGACCTGTCATTCCATGATTTATGCTGTTCCCCTTCATTAGAACATAATTAATAAATTAAAAAGCAATTATTTATTAAATAGAATGCAATTATTTATTAAAATTAAGACAAAATTTTCAACATTCATCCTTTTGCAAATTTTAAGCAAATAAATACAGACAAATAAAATATTTTAACTACACAGAATAAGTAACAGAAACCAAAGCCCAATCAAAATAAAGATTTACTGATTTATAGATCAGACCAAACCAAATGACAAATAAATGAATGACTGAATAACCATTCAAATAAATAAAAATTGTAAATATGAGTGAATGACTGAATAGGTGAATAAGTGAATGAATCAAAGCCCAATCAAAATAAAGATTCACTGATTTATAGATCAGACCAAACCAAATGACAAATGAATGACTGAATAACCATTCAAATAAATAAAAATTGTAAATATGAGTGAATGACTGAATAGGTGAATAAGTGAATGAATGAATGAATGAATAAAGAAATGAGTGAAAACATAAAAAATAAAGACAAAAAATCAGTCCCTGCTAAGTGCTCATAAAGTCTTAGCAACTTAAATAAAATAGAAGTAAGATAAAATGGCAAGGAAGAACCATATGTAAATGCTTGCTAATGGTGTGACTTTAGCTGAGACATAGAGGAAATCAGGAGGTAAAGATGAGGAAAAGAGTACCATGATGGGGAAAGTCAGTGGAAGATGGAGTGTGTTACCAAAAGACTAGCAAGGAGGCTAGTGATGTTGGATCAGAGTAAGTAGAAAGTGTAAGATGACCAGAAAGGTAGGAAAGGACAGGTTATGAAAGGTTTTAAATTGAGAATTTTAGAGATGATCCTGGAAATATAAGGGAGGGACTAGAATTTGTTGAATAGGAGACATGTCCTTTAAGAAGAAAAATTTGACAGCTGACTGGAAGATAGGCTGGAGTGAGGACGTTCTTTAACTACATGCCCTTGATTGTTTTTCTCTTATTAATTACTATTTTTAGCATTTAACCAAGCTATATAAAATGATGGTGTGGAGTGGACCTCTTTACTATATTTCTTGGGGAAACTTCTATTATCTCCATTGCATATTACATTTGCTTTTGGTTTTTGACAGACATTTTTCCTAAAAGAGCTCCTCCATTGTACACATTAACAACTACGTTGTGAGATGATCAATGATGATGTATGCAGCTCCTCTCAGCAGGTCAGGGATTGAGGACAATCCTAAGAGACTTGTTATGGACAAGGTCATCCACATCCAGAAGGAAAAAAATATGAAGTCTGAAAGTAAAGCAAATCAGATTATGTTCACTTTTTAAAACCTCTTTTATGGGGTTTTTTTCCTTTCTCATGGCTTTTTTTCCCCCAAGTTCTAATTCTTCTAAAAATGGAAATACTTTAAACACAATTGTATATTTATATGCTATATCAGAATATTTGCTGCCCTAGAGAGAGGGGGAAAGAAGGGCAGGTGGAAAAAAATGTGGAACTCAAAAATTTGCAAAAGGATGAATGTTGGAAAATATCTTCACAAGTAATTGGGAGAAAATAAAATATATAATAAAAATTCTCTATGTTTATACTTTGTAGAGGGTTAGTTTTTTTAATTTTTGTTTTTACCATAAATGCCTGTCATATTTTGTCAAAAGATTTTTCCACATCTTTTCAAATAATTGTTTTTGTTTTTAATATAATTTTGATTTTCAATATGTTTTTTGTTTTTAATATGATTGACTATGCTGATTGCTTTGCTAATGCTGAGTCATTTCACATTCTTGGTATAAATCCAATTTAGTCATACTGATTGATTTCTTGGATGATTGTGTAATTTGGCTTGCTTACTTAGTGATCATGTTTTCTTACTTTCTGCTTTTCTTCTTGAAGATTATCTTTCACCTTTGTGTATGTATATTCCTAATCCATTGTTCTCTTTTACTTCTTCCATTTAGTTTTCCACTGTGGATTCAAATGTTTCTGTTCTGTGGATTATTTCTGCCAGGCAGACATACATTCTACTTTTATGGTTCTTATTTCTCTCTTATACCACTCAGGAGCATCCTGCTATGACACTATTCTATTTTGAGAAAATACAGAATCCTCTTTTTCATCAAGTATGAATTTATTTTCCTTTGCCGTGCAATATTTATTCTTATATGTCTGAATTTGTTTAGATGATCTAGAAAACATTTGTCCTTTTATTAATTATATCCTTCATTTTTGGTTTATCTGTTTCAACTTTAGCTCTCTGAGGGTTTTTTCCCCTTGGAAATTCTTTGATCATTACACTCCCTCCCCCCCTTTTTTCCCTATTAGTCACTTTCTGACTTCTCTTCCCTTTGGGTGGTAGTTTCTCTGGGGAATGCATCTCAAAGTGACTTTTCATTAGACTCAGGCTCTGCCCTGAGTGAATTCTATGGGCACCAGTTCCCTTTACTTTGCCCTGGTGGGCAAAACACACACACAAACACACACACACACACACACACACACACACACACACACACACAAAATCTTGCCCCAGTTCCCTCCCTTCCTTAGTTTTCTGGCCATGCAATGTTGCCACACCAATCCTAGTTCAGTCTTTTGGTTTTCTGTTCCACAAGAGAAGTTGTGGAGTACTCTAAGTTCTGATACAATCATGTGGGTTGCTTTGTTCAGTCCTACTAAAACACTGTGCCTGGTAGAGGAAAGATGGTACTGAGTAAAGCTTTAGGCATTAGATCATTAGGTTTTTTTCATGTCTTAGATCATGGAAACAAATAAAATTCCTCTATTTCAAGTATGTGATTCCTATTTTGGTCATAAAAATCAGAGAAAAAGTCTAGTCCTCCATCTTGTGGACTCCATGAACCCTGTCCATTATTCCAGTGATCTCTTAATTGTCCAATCCAACATCATCAATTCTTGGTCCTTATCTTTCTTGACCTCTCTGTCCTTTTGGACACTGTAAATTTCCCTTATCTCTTTTATATTATCTTCTCTCTAACTCTTTCCAATACTTCTCTCCTGTTCATCTTACCTGTTCACTTCTCAATCTCCTTTGCTGTACCTTCATCCAGATCATGCCCATTAACTCTGAAAGTCCTCCAAGGTTTTCCCTGGACCTTTTTCTCTTCTCTCTTAACAATTTCACTTGGTGATCTCATCATCTTCTGTGGAATCAATTGTCATCTTTATGCAGATGATTCTCAGTTCTTTCTGTCTAGCCCTAACTTTTCTCCAGTCTCACATCTCTTGAACAGGGTATCTCATAGATATCTTAAATTCAACATGTCCTCTTTCCCTTCTCTTTCTGACTTTCCTTTTACTATCAAGGATATTCACTATCATTTCAATCACAACTTAAGGGTTATCTCCTACTTCTTACTTTTATTCCAATATCCAACTAATTTGCAAAAATCCTGTGAATGCTACCTTTTTAACGTGTCCTTTTACTCTGTGATACTATCACCACCCTGGTGTAGTCCCTCCTCAGCTCATATTTTTACTATTTCAATAGTTGATTGATTGAAGTAACTCCTTCACTGAGTTACTCAAGTAACTCAAGTTACTCACTTTCTACTCAATATACTTCAATACATTCCTATCACTCCCAGGATCAACTATAAAATCTCATATTGAATTTTTAAAAACTTTTATAATCTGACCCCTTCCTACTTTTCTAAACTAACCCTTTTATCTTTCTCCTCTCTGCCTAGTCTATGTTCTTCCACGTTGCTCCTTGGACAAGATACCCACTTCCAAACTTTAGTCATTTTCATGGGATGACCCATATGCCCTAGAACTTTCTGACTCCATCTCTGCCTCTAAGTTTCTTTGGATTCCTTTGAGAATCAAGTCCCATTTCAACCTCTTCATGAAGCCCTTCTTGTTTGCCCTTAATGGTAGTGTTCCCCCTTGGAGACCACCTTCCAATTTGTCCTATGTCTTCTTTCTACATCACTGTGTTTCAGTTGCTTCTCCCATTAGACTTTGAGCTTCTTGAAAGCAAGCTTGGGTTTCTTTGTTTGCTGACCTTTCTTTGTCTTCTAAAGACTTAATAGTGCTAAATACAGTAAGCATTTAACCAAGGCTTATTGATAATCTAAAAATATAAAGCCCTTCAGGATTGATATAGCTGGGCGGTGGAGCCAAGATGGTGACGGGAGAGATCGTCTCTTAGGTGCTCTCTCTCGAAACTTATAAACAAAGGACTCTAACTAAATTTTCAAGAGACAGAACCCACAGAGGGATGCAGTGAGGCAGTTCTCCTATCCAAGGTAACCTGGAAAAGAATGGAAAGGCTCTGCTCCCTGGGGTTGGAGGGACTGCCTGCCAGAGTGAAGGAACTTCAGCCTCCCGGAGGCAGTCCCAGGGTGCTGGTAGCCGCAGCTCACAGCAGCTAGGGCAGTTTCTTGACCCACACCCTGGGGAGAACCGGACACAACTTGGGGGAATGGGGGGGGGCAGAGGGGAACCTCTGCCAGAGTGAGCACATGAAGCTCAGCCCTCAGGGCACACAGC
Organism: Macrotis lagotis; assembly: GCF_037893015.1. Taxonomy (NCBI): domain Eukaryota; kingdom Metazoa; phylum Chordata; class Mammalia; order Peramelemorphia; family Peramelidae; genus Macrotis; species Macrotis lagotis. Next base: position 675,973,279 of record NC_133666.1, read on the forward strand.
GAGCAGTGGGGCTGCGGGCAGCCCAGATCCAGGAACTGGAAGCAGAAGCCAGTAAGCAGGAGCCCCCAGGACATGAGTGCTAAGCTAGGTTGGGGAGTGAAGAGAGACTGCTGAGCTCTATCCTTTGTCCCTGGAACAGGACACTGGGGTTCTGACCACATTCAGATCCTGATCAAAGTCTAGGCCCCCATACAACAGCAGGGCCCCCCTCACCTCAGCCCCATGGCAGAGGGGTGCGCTTATGGTCTTTCACAGACTAGGAGGCAAGACAGAGCCTCACACATGGAGATCCTTGTGGGGGTATCCCAATAATACTCAAAAGCTCAGAAAGAACCCCAAAATCAAGCTCAGGCTGGAGAAATGAGTAAGCAGAGAAAAAAAGAGGAACACCATTGATAAATACTTTGCCTATGATCCCAAGAAGGTACAAAACACTCAATCTGAAGATGATGAAGTACAAGCTCCTGCATCTAAAGACTTCAAGAAAAACAGAAATTGGGCTCAGATTATGACAGAGCTTAAAAAAGACTTCAAAAATCAAGTGAGGGAGATAGAAGAGAAATTGGGAAAAGAAATAAGAGAGATGCAGGAAAAATGTGAAAATGAAGTCAGCAGCTTAATCGAGGAGATCCAAAAAAATGCTAAAGAAAATAACATGTTGGGGCTGCTAGGTGGCGTAGTGGATAAAACACCTGCCTTGGAGTCAGGAATATGTGAGTTCAAACCCGGTCTCAGACACTTAATAATTACCTAGCTGTGTGGCCTTGAGCAAGCCACTTAACCCTGTTTGCCTTGCAAAAACCTAAAAAAAAATAACATGTTAAAAACTAGCATGGGTCAAATGGATAAAACAGTTCAAAAAGTTATTGAGGAGAAGAATGCTTTAAAAAGCAGAATTGGACAAATGGAAAAAGATATAAGAAAGCTCTCTCAGGAAAACAAATCCTTCAGACAAAGAATGAAACTGAGGGAGGTTGCTAATTTTATGAGAAATCAGGACACAATACTTCAAAACCAAAGGAATGAAAAATTACAAGAAAATATGAAACATCTCATTGAAAAAACAACTGATATTGAAAACAGATTTAGGAAAGATAATTTAAAAATTATTGGAATACCTGAAAGTCATGATCAAGAAAAGAGCCTTGACATCATTTTCAAAGAATTGCTACAGGAAAATTGCCCTGATATTCTAGAAGCAGAGGGCAAAATAGAAATTGAGAGAATCTACTGACCCCCCTGAGAAAGAGATCCAAAAAAACCAACCTCCAGGAATATTATAGCCAAGTTCCCGAACTCCCAAATCAAAGAGAAAATATTACAAGCAACCAGAAGGACACAATTCAAATATTGTGGAGCTGCAGTCAGGATCACACAGAACTTAGCAGCAACTACATTAGAAGCTTATAGGGCTTGGAATATAATATTCCAGAAGGCAAAAGAGCTTAGAATGCAATTGAGAATCAACTACCCAGCAAAACTGTATGTCTTCTTCCAAGGAAAAAGATGGACTTTCAATGAACCAGGGGAATTTCAAATGTTCCTTTTGGAATGGCCAGAGCTGAACAGAGGGTTTGATCTTCAAATACAGGACTCAGGTGAAGCATAGATAGTGGAAGAGAAGGGGAAAATATGAGGGACTTAATGATAATGAACTGCATGTATTCCTGTATAGAAAAATAGCACTGATAATACTCATATGAACCTTCTCATTTAATAGAACAGGTAGAAGGAGCTTTTATAGATAAAGCACAGGAGAAAATTGAATTTGAAGATATAAAGTGTAAAAATGGAGTCAATAGATAAAAGGGAAATGCAATGGGAGAAAGAAAAAGGAGAGGAGGAATAGGCTAAGATGCTTCATATAATAAGATTTTTCTTTATTACAATGAGTTATTGCAATGATATGGGAGGGGGGGAAGACAAAGGGGAATGAGGGAATCTTTGCTCTCATCAGAGGTGGCTAAGAGAGAAAACAGCATATATACTCAATGGGGTATGGACATCTGGAGTAAGAAGGAGAGAAGGGGGACAAGGGGAAGGGGGGGGATGTGAGTGATGGAGGAGAGGATGGACCATGGCGGGGGAGAGTGGTCAGATATAACACATTTTCTTTTTTACTTCTTGCAAGGGGCTGGGATTGGATGGCCTGTCCAGGACAATAGGGCTGGGTGGATGCTGGGTCTAAGGGGTGGTATGTGGGCTCAGGGCCTCTTGGCCTCAGGGCCGGGGATCTGTCTGCTGCACCACTCAGTTACCCTACAGCAGAGTCAGAGTGAAAGAGAGAAAATATAGTACACGGTAGTGGAGAAATACGAAAGGAGGGAGTTGCGATCAACAATGGCAATGGTGGAAAAATATGGAAGTAACTTTTGTGATGGACTTATTATAAAGAGTGTGATCCACCTGTGACAGAGCTGGTGGTGTTGGAACACAGACTGAAGCACATTTGTTATTATTATTATTATTATTATCATTTGGGGGGGTTGCAGGGCAAATGGGGCTGGGTAGCCTGCCTGGTGCTACACAGCTGGGTGATTGCTGGGCATCTGAGGCCAGATTTGGACCTGGGTGCTCCTGGTTCAAGGGCCAGTGCTCTATCCACCACCCAGCTGCCCCTACTATTATTATTATTACTATTTTATTTTATTTTGTGTCTTTTTTTTTGGTTTTTGCAGGGCAATGTGGTTGGGGTGGCTTTCATGGGGTCACACAGCTGGATGATTGTTGGGTGTATGGGGCTAGGTTTGGGCTCGGGTGCTCCTGGCTCCAGGGCCGGTGCTCCATCCACTGTGCCACCTGGCCATGCCTACAATTATTATTATTTTTTACTTTAATTTTAATTTTTTTCTCTCCCCTTTACTTTATCGCTCATGCGGGTCTATATTTTTTGGGGGGGAGGGGGTATTATGCTCACTCTTAAACAAGAATATTTTAGTAATGTATAAAAAAATTATTTGTACAAAATAAGAATAAATAAATAAATGGAAAAAATAACAAATAAAAATATAAAGCTCTTTGCAAACTTTAGAGTTATTATATGAGTTAGCAATTACTACAAAATAATTATAGTTGTGTTTATCTAGAGTTATTTAACATTTTTATTAATGACTAGTTTAAAACCTTAGATGGCATGTTCATCAAACATGTGCATTACCGAAAGTCAGGAGGGATTATTAACATAGTGGATGACAGACTCCAAAACAAAGCCTACAAACTTGAGTATTGCCCTGAATGAAATAGGATGGAAGTCATTAGGGATATATGAAGTCTTAAACTCGAACACACACACAAATCAACTTTACTGGTATAAGATGGAGGATACTTGGTTAGCCAACAGTTGTTCTGAAAAAAGATCCTGGGGTTTTAGTGAACTGCAAGCTCCACATGAACCAGTAATGTGATATGGCAGCCAAAAACAAAATATAAACAACAACCAAAAAAAACATAATGCTATCTTGACTTGAATTAAGAAGGGCAGAGCTTTCAGAAACAGGAAAATAAAAACCTCTATAGATGCTCTGCCCTTGTCAGAATTCATTCAAAGTATTGCTATAGCTCTATGTTATCTGTTGACCTTTATCATCTTTGATTTCTACAAGACTCCCCAAAATTCCCCATTTAATTTCTTATGCCAGACTGAAATATATCAAAACCTATATGGAAAAAGTCATGATGTGGAAGGGATAATTGTGTTTGAAGGGTCACCACGTGGAGGAAGATTTAAAATTTACTCTGCTTGGTCCTAGAGGGACCAGTCATGAGAGGATGAGTGAATGAATGGAAATTGAAAAAAAGGAATATTTAGCCTTGATATTAGGAGGGAAAAATGGAAAGAAAGATAAAAATAAAAATGAGACTTGTTCAAAAGTAGAATATTGCTTCAAGAGGTAGTAAGGGCCCCCTCTTTAGACATCTTTAGGCATAGCCTAGTCAACCACTTGTCAGAAAGGTAATAATGAGGATTCCTTTTCAAGTAAGGCTTGGTCTAGATAGCCCCTAAGGTTCTTTCCAACTTTCAGATTCTGCTTTTAAGTGACATGGTCAGCCCTGGGCTTTGGGAACATCAATATGGTAATTATGTAAAGGATGGACTTGAGTTAAGAAACAAAATAGATAAAACAATCAATTCTGAGGCTACCTCAATGATCCAAACAAAAGATGAAGAGGGCCTGGACTATGGTGGTGCCTATGTAAATGGAGAAAAAAGGATGGACAAAACTGTAAAAAAAAAAAAAAGTAATATTCCCTCTGATGCCAATAATCCCACTGGTAGGTGTGTGTTCAAAGATTTAAAATCAAGAAAAGAATTTAGGAATATTCTATTTCAACCCCTTCATTTTATAGAAGTGGAAACTGAAATTCAGAGAAGAAAAGAGACTTATCTAAGCTCATATATTAAGTAGCATATGAAGGATTTATACTGGGATCTTTGGGTTCCAAATCCAGGCCTCACAAATGAACAATTCTTCCCTTTCCTTTAGAATTTTGCCCTAAATGATCCCACTGGAAGAATTAATGCATTAGAGACTATAATGAATTTATATCTCCTTGTTACTCAGCAATCCAGATAATGTAAGTCCAGAGGGGTCAATTACCTCATGAATTCTCCTGGGTCTAGTGAGAACTGCCCATCAGTAGGTGACCTCTATAACAACTCATTGGAGGAGGTCATCCATAATCAAGGGGATATTTCAGATGAAGAGACCAATGATATCTCAGAAGAAGAGTACTTTAATTTGCCTAAAAGAATGGACTTGGACTAAGATGTTTGAACTGTGCAGATTTGATGTGAAAGTGAAGTGCCTATAAAGTGATTTACAAAATGCTCTTGTTTCAAGTTTTAATCTTTCAAATGTTTTAATTATCAGTTTCCCAGGAGAAAAATAGCAGGAGTGATTGATATAGTATAATGTGTTGCATATTTGCTAATCTTGTTAGTTTTATATTTTAATCATTTCATCTGTGGCAAAAGAAATAAAGATCTGGCCTATTTGATATATTGAACACCTTTCTAGAATTGTTGATGTTGAGTTGGCTCAACTCTTTGCAACCCCATTTGGGATTTTCTTGGCAATGATACTGGAGTGGTTGATCATTCCTTCTCCAATTCTTTTTGCAGTTGAGAAAACTGAAACAAATAAGGTTAAGTGACTTGTCTAAGGACACACAACTGGTAAGTGTCTGAGGCTAGATTTGAACTCATGGACAGGAGTTTTCTTGACTTCAAGTTGGATACTCTGTCTCCTGTGCCACTTAACTGCTAGAAGGAACTCTACTAATCCCTTTGATATTCCTAAACTGAAGATAATTAATTTACCTACTTCATATGTCTGAGGAACAAATAAAATGAAAATATAAATGAAGCACTTTGCAATTCTTAAGGTATGTTATAAATGTTTCTTTTTATTTAAGAGATTACCTCCCCCATATTATACTCTAGGACAAAATTCTAATGAACCTGAAATTGCAGGAATTAAATTTACTAAATTGAAGGGATTAAAGAGGGGTGAAGTTAGGTGACACAGTGGATAGAACATCAGACCTGAAGTCAAAAAGACTCAATTCCCTGAATTCAAATCTTGCCTCAAGCCCATTTGCCTCAATGTCCTTATTTGTAAAATGAGCTGGAGTAGTCTGCCAGAGCAATCCAGTATCTTTGCCAAGAAAACTCCAAATGGAATCATGACTGAACAACAGCAACAACAACAAATAAAAAAGAACCAGGTGCTCTTTTTAGGAAGTAGGTTCTCCTAGTCCAGATGATTCCATATCTAAGGCCATTAGAGAAGGAAGACGTGTTCCATCATCCATGCTGTGGATCCTATACAGAAATGGAAACTAAGTTCCAGAGAAGTTTGACATCTTGTCTGAAGTCACAGAAGAAGTAAATGAGAGACTGAGAAGCTGACTAGACCTCTCCTTCCATAGAACCATCTGCTGACATTGAAATGATCGCTTTAGTGATTTGCCAAATACGCCTAAAGCATTTTCATGATGGCTTCCCCCACCCCATTGCTAGAGTCCTCCCATGTATATTTCATATATGTAGTTATTTTGCATGCTGTCTTGCCCATTAGAAGTGAGTTCCTTGGAAGTCAGAATCATGTTTCTTTTCCTCTCAGGATAACACAATGTAAGAACTTAATACTTTCTTGCTAATTGCTCTCATTTGATCCTCTAAGCAACCCTATTTTTTATTTCCATTTTACATTAGAGGAAATGGAAACTGAAATGATTTGTTCATGACCACACAGCCCAGTAATAACCAAAGATGCAATTTTATCCATATCTCTTAGTTCCAAATCAATAGCATTTTCTTCCACATGTGAATGAGGTAGAAATGAATGCTTATCATAGATGTTTGCTAGGATTTTCAAGAGAAAATAAATCAACTTATGGGGTGAGGGGTATAAATCAAGTGATGGGGGAGGGGTGGTTGTACTCCCAAACCATCAGATAGGAAGGCTACAGACAACTAAATGGCCCAAATGCTAAGTAACTAGCATTTGACTTTCTCTAAGTGGGAATGACATCTTTCTGGACAGAGCCATCTGGTGGTTAAGTGGAGAATTGTTTCTTTCTTTAGTTCAGTCAAAACAAACCAGAAAAATCTGCCAACCCAGGATAAAGTGTGTAGAGTGAGTAACATAAATTTCCTTGAAATCTATTGGAAAACTGAAGGGAGGGTGTGTGTGTGTGTAATATAGATGAACAGAGACAAAGGGGAGAAAAAAGAGACCCACACAGGAAAAGAGACATGAGCATTGTATCACAAAGTAAGAGGTGTTAGGGTCCTTAGAGATCATACAACATATTCCCACCCAATCTATCTATGTGAAAGAAGAATGAAGTGACTTATTGGTCTCCTAACCGGTAGATCGTGCTCTCCCTATTTGTGCAGCTGAATACCTTTATTCAAGTAAGTGACCCAAATACTACAACAGTCTCTGGAGATGTGGTCGCAGGCAGGTGACTCTAAGATTGACTTTAAGTTCCATAATTGTCTAAGTTCTATAATATTATGACCTTTCAAAATTCAGAATTTGTACCACATAAGAATTGAGCTATTAAAAATAAACATTATTATTATTAGAGTAAGAGGCAATATTATGTAGTAGGTTCCAGAGTTAGGAAGACCTGGGTTCAACCCTGTTAAAAAAAACCTAAGGCAACTTGGTGGTGCAGTGACTTGAGGTCAGACCTGAAATTAGGAAGATCTGAAATCAATCCTGCCTTAATAGAATTCTCATTAGTTCAGTGATTCAGAGCAGGTCATTTAATTTGTTTGCCTCAGTTTCCTCATCTGCATTTGGAGATAATAGCACTAGACTCATTGGGTGGTTATGAGAATCAAAAAATATAAAATATGCAAACCTTAAAAGAGTTATATAATAGATTATCATCATTATTATTAATCATTCATTCTGCAACTGACCTGGAATAAGTCACTTAACCTGTTAGTCTTAAGCTTTTCATATTCCCCTATACTATTGAAATTTTAGATGTGGTTCTACATAGGTATACACACATTTATGCATATATACTGAATATATGTGTTTATACATACATATATGAAGGAGAGAGAGAGAGAGAGAGAGAGAGAGAGAGAGAGAGAGAGAGAGAGAGCAGTAGATGGATAGAGCACTGGCGGATCTGGAATCAGAAAGACCTGAGTTGAAATCTAGATGCAGACACTAGCTGAGTGACCCTGGGCAAGTCATTTCACCCTGCTTGACTCAGTTTCCTTATCTTAAAACTGAAAAGTCCAAATGAGTTTACAAAGAATTGGACATGACTGAACAACAACAAAAAATCAGTAATTTTTTTTTTTTTGTGGGAGATATATGAGAAATAAGAATTGGGCAGGGTAATAAATAATGGAAGGTTTCAAGGGACATGTTCTGGACATCATGAACTCACTGATTCAAACAAATGTAAGGATTAATTTCATGTTCAATGGGGTCTCAATTGAAATGAGTGGAGATGGTTTTAAAAAAGATTCCTTAAGGACTAAAGAAATGAACCTAAGATCAAAACAGAAACTTTCCCTCCTTCATTTAAAATTCAACTCTACCACTTCCAGTAAGCCTTTCTGGATTGCCACTATTCTTCTATCAATCCCATTCCCATTCTTTCACAAATTACTTTCTATTTATCTTGTGTAATCTTTAACTGGATAGTTGTTTACCCTAATAGTTGGTAAGCTCTTTTAGGGAGGGGATTATCTTGATTTGGGGAGAATAGTTTTTTGTTTTGTTTGCTTTTTAATAAAAAAAAATTCGTGCTTAACCTTGGCCTTGACCAAGGAAAAATTGGGGGGAAAGAGTTGAACTGGCTATCTATCTATTTTCAAGAATCTGAAAGTTTGTGAGGGGAAAATGATTTACTCTTACTCTCTTTTGACCCAAAAAGCAGAGCTGATAGAGTGAGTATAATTACAGAGGTATATTTAGGTTTAACATAAGAAGATACTCTCTAGCTAGTTGAACTAAATATCAATGAAATGGTGGACATAGCGGGCTCCTCATAAAGGCAGCTTTCTATTAATCAAGTTGATGGGGTTCTTTTCCAGGTTTGAGTTAGACTGCATGTCCCCTCAAGTCCCTGACTTGTCAATTGTCTAATTTCTATAATATTGATTTGTCAGTTTTGACGCCCTGCTAGCCTATGGTTCATTTCATCAACGAGACCACTGGAGATTTCAAAGAGGAAATTGCAGAATGATGTCCTAAAAGTAGGAGTGGCATGGGAATTGAAAGAACTGAGTTCAAATACTTCTTTTGATATGTTTTTAGTTAAGTGAAATTGAGAAAGTCTGTTCAAGTCTCCTATCCTCAGATTTCTTATCTGGACAGTAGAATTGATAATACCTGTCCCCTGCCTACCTCCCCAGGTACTTATAAGGCTCAAGAGTTGAAATTTTGTTCTATGTAAATATAATGGGGTTGAGAAGAGAGCAGTTAAAGTGGCCCAGTGAATAGAGTCCTTGGCTTAGGATCAGAAAGACCTGAGATCAAATCTGAACTCAAACATTATCTTTGTCACCCCGGACAAGTCACTTAACCATATTTGCCTCAGTTGCCTCATCTGTAAAATGAGCTAAAGAAGGAAATGGAAAAACACTCCAGTACCTTTGCCAAGAAAACCCCAAATGGCATCAAAGAATCAGACATGATCAAAAAACTGAATAACACACCAACAAATGTAACGTCGTTTTCATTAAGAAGGTCCAAGGTAGTTTTTTGCCCCAACCAGAATGTCTGGAGAAAAGTAAGATAGTTGCAATCACCAGGAGTTAGATGTTTATCTTTATTTGCCTCTAGAAGACCAAATAGAGGAATAGTAGAGAATGCTGCAGGATGGCTTTGCATGAGATAGCAGTTTATTTTTAGAAATGCATCAAGGTTTTATCATGCTTCCAAACAAATTAAATCAGTCCTTTGTTCTATGATTACCTTTCCTTGGGACAAGAAATAGAAACCTGTGATTTCACTGTTATTGAGAATAACCTGGTGAAGAAACTCCTACAGTTCCAAAAGGACCATCATTTTTCTCTGTATTTTGTATTCTTAGGGCGTCTCAGAATTTACACCAGGTCTTAGGGACACTATTGTGGCTTGATCCCAAATATCCTTGGCTTTCAGGTCACTGTTCTATACTGTTTCAGAAGCCCAGAGAACTAGCAAGTAATTGTGTCTTTGAGGAGATGACGTGTGAGAATCTTTGGGTTCACTGGCATCTTGAATGTGGCTGTTGCATTTTGATTCACCCTTATTTGTGGATTTCCTGTTATTTGATGTCGTTTAGACAAGTCAGCATTTATTAAGTTTTGTTATTTTAATTGTGCTAAGAACTGGGGGATACAAAGGGAGGCAAAATCTAATAGAGGAGACAATCTGCAAACAACTCTGAACAAACCAAATATAAAGAGAATAAATTGGAGAAAACTTAAGAAGAGAAAGACTGGCACTATGAGACTCTAGAAAAATTTGCAAAAGGCACATTTTAGACTGAGACTTGAAGGAAGCCAGAAAAGGGCAGGAGAGGAAATGAAAAGGATGATGCCAGGTAGGGAGGACGGGGTGGAAAGGCAAACATCTGTGTCTTAAGTATGCCAGTCTTCCAAAAGATGGCAAGAACCCTCAAGAGGGCAGTAAAATGCATAGTGGATAGATTAAAGACCCTAAAGTCGGGAGAACCTGAGTTCAAATCTAGTCTCAGACACTTATTATTGGGCAAGTCACTTAACCCTGATTACCTTACATCCAGGATCATCTCCAGTCATCCTGATCCATATCTGGCCACTGGACCCAGATGGCTCCAGAGGAGACAGTAGGACTTTCTTCACTCAAATGCAACTCTTTTGCATTTCATGGCATCACCTCCTGATGTCAAGATCTTCTTCAGGAATGAAGGATAAACATCATCCTCATCTGCCAAAGGATGCTGGGAACCCTCCCCTACTGGAAGTCAAAAGCTTGCTATGAGAATTATATGTCTTCAAGTATCACTTTATGAGCCATAACCACAAAGGTTGTGATTTGCGGTTACAAGATTTGCCCTAGTTACTTCTGTTATTTTGACTCATGTCAGCCTGGAGTCATTGGATTTGGTTTTGCAACCCAGTTTTACTATTTTTCAGCTGAGGTCACTTCTGGCATTGATATGGTCCTGTATTTCATTGGGAAAAAAAATCTGATTTTGTGAAAGATCATTCTTCTTCCCTCGTCTTTCAACATTGCTCAAATATTCCTCTTTGTGCAAACATCCTGAGCAAGTCACTTAACCCTGTCTGCCTCAGTTTCCTTATTTGTAAAATATGCTAGAGAAGGAAAAGGCAAGCCATTTCAATATCATTGCCAAAAAACAGCAACTAAAGTCATGAAGAGTCAAACATGACTGAACAACAACATTATCTTTTTCACCTCTGTCTCAGAAATTAGTAGCCTTTTCCTTGTCAATGCAAAACCCTCTCTAGGAGATTGTCACCTCTATCATCCCCACTTTCTTTTAATCTCCAATCTCTCCCTATCTATTATCTCCTTCCTTCACTGTTGACTACAAATATACCTGTATCCTTTCTTTCTCAACTCAATTCCTTGAGAAATCCTTCCACTCTTACTGTTCTAAATCATTTGCTGTTGAGTTTCCAGTCTGATCATTTGATTGACACTGCTCTTAACAAAGTCACCAGTTATCTCTTAATCATTAAATCAAATGGACTCTTCTCAATCTTTATCCTTCTTCTTCTTCTTCTTCTTCTTGTTAATATTATTATTATTATTAGGTTTTTGCAAGGCAAATGGGGTTAAGTGGCTTGCCCAGGACCACACAGCTAGGTCATTATTAAGTGCCTGAGGTCGGATTTGAACTCAGGTCCTCTTGACTCCAGGGCCGTTGCTCTATCCACTGTGCCACCTAGACACCCCAATCTTTATCCTTCTTGATCTCTCTGAAATCTTTGACATTTTACATCATCTGCTTTATTTTCTCACCCTGGATACCCCATAGACATCTCCAGATCAATGTATTCCAACCAAGAACTTGCCATCTTTACGTTAGACTTGGATGATGACGACAGCCTTCTGTTTGGTGTCCCTGTCTCCAATCTCTCTTCACTACATTCCATGCTGCCAAATTAATATTCCTAAAGTACAGATTAAACCATGTCACCCCACTGTTCAAAGGCCTCTATTATCTCCAGCATCCAATATTAACTCCTTTATTTGCCTTTGAAAATGCTTCCTAACCTAGGCTCATCTTCTTAACCTCTCCTCTTCCCTCCTTGCTTATGATCCAACACTACTTTCCTTCTTATTGCCCCTGTCAGAAGACACTCCATCTCCACACCAGGTGCCTTTTCAGTGATTGTCCCTCCTACCTCACCTCAGATTACTACTGGCTTCCCTGAATTCCATCAAGGTAGCTCAGATCTCACTTTCTGCACTATGCCCTTTTCTGGGCCCCCACCAGTCTTCCTATTCCCCTCCCCACCAGAGTGTCTTCCCTCTGAAGTTATCTTCTACCATCTAGGCCATATTGCTCCTGTAGATACATTTTTGTTTGTTTATTGCTTTCTCCCACTAGAATATAAGCTCCTTGAGGACAACTACATTTTTACCTTTCTTTGTATTCCCACTACTTAGCACCACAGTGTCCAGCACTCAATAAATGGTCAATAAATGTTTGACTACCCCTATATTGAAATCTAACTTGGTTTGTTAAATGGAGAGGGTTTTTTTTTTTTTAAATGGAGGAAAAGTGTTAGAAATGACACTTTTGAGGTCCTCAGGTTAGAGTGGAGAAGTTATCCTGGAATGAGCTCCCACTGCCTGTTACTTTTTCCATTGTAATGACCTTATGGTCTCAGTCTCAATAATGAAAATACTCCCAGAGTGAGTGGAGAATCTTTATTGATGATTCTTACAAGAAAAGGGCACACCTCCAAATTGGGAGAGTACACCAAATACAGAAGCAAAAACAAGCTTTATACCATAGGAATAACCTCCCTTCCAGGTCCGATTGATTCATTCCTTTCCGGGTTACAATCTTCCTTATCCATCCATTTCATACCACCCTCATTCTGTGCCCATGATCAGTTAATGAGGGTCTAATTTTGTGCAAGATATGGCACTTACTATGTAAGAGGTTCATTAAGCATGGGAGCTTGGGGGTTAACCTTTGTGCTAAGGTTGGTTCCAGCTCTAAGGAGAAAAAAAACTAGAAAAGGAAAAGGCCAATCACTTCAATATCACTGCCAAGAAAACCCCAACAGGGGTCATGAGGAGTCAAACATGAGTGAACAATAATATCTTTTTCACTCCTGTCTCTCATGAAGAAGTAGCCCTTTTTCTTGTCAAGAAAAGGTCCTCTTTACATGCATCCTTGATTCTATCCCTTCTCTAGGAGATTTCCAACCTCTCTATCTATTCACTCTTTCCTTCACTGTTGCCTACAAATATACCTATGTCTTAGGAAGATGCTATCTCTATACTGATTGACTGACTATTTTCTCATTTTCTTTTTTGTGTAATCCTTGCTGGTATGACCTGAATGATCTCATGTGGAAGCAGAACTGTCACCGACCTTTTCTTATAATTCCTCCTCTATTCAATAAATTTCACATTTCTACTTTCTTCTTTGTCTTTCCTCAAACTTTTTGAGTATAAGTTCACATTCCTTATTACTGGGTGTTACATCAGATTTTTCTATCATTATTTTTACCTTTCTAGGTTCTGCTCTCTGTAAGTTATTATACTCTGGTGGGGACTCCTGGGTCAGAGCTTTCTCTATCAACCTCTGGACTAATCCTCTTATGCAGGGAACTATGCAACACCCCACAGCAGTTAAAATCGCTATTGCTATAATAACAGAGGTTATGAAGGACGTGGCTATCCCTTTCCATTTTCCAAACCAATTCTCCAACCAACCGGTTATGGGATTATTAATTCCTGAGTTTCGGGATAATTCTTCAGATAGTCGTGTCAAACCTTGGAGTGCCCGTGTAATTGATCCATCAGGGGCTGTATTATTGGGAATAAAAGTACAACATGATCCCCCAATCATTTTACAGACTCCCCCTTCTTTAGCAAGCATCATATCAAGGGCCATTCTATTTTCCCAAGCCACTCGACTAGTAGCATCTAATTGCTCAGATATACCCTCTACAGCAGTTCTTGTATAATTAATAAATCGTTGCTGGTTATAGTAAATATAATTGATCCAATCCACATTTTTATTGATTGTAACCCACCAAAATAGGGACTCAAATCCAGCTGCCACTTGGTTCCGGGCCTTGAACTCATCAGGTATCCCTCTAGGGACTCCTATTTCATCTAGGTAGACAGACTCATCAAAGGAACCCAAGGGGGACTTGGAAGCAACTCTCCTAACCCTCCTATTTTCTGATTCAGGCTCTTGGACGAATGCCAAGGTGAAGGGCATGGCCAACTGAATTAGGGCACATGTCCCATGCCAATTATTAGGGAGAACCTGTCTAAGTTTCCTACCTCCACACCACCACCAGAGATCAGCTCGAGGTACAGTCATTTGAGAGAAACTGTCAGTCCCTTTTGTCTCCACCAAGATATCAGAACATGTAGCATTGCCCAAGTCTTCACCGGGAGATCCACTCACCTGCCTTGAGATGCAGGAGGGGAATTTCCCATTCACCACTGTGGAAGTGATCTTGGACATTCTTTTTGCTACTCGAGGAAATAGATGGGACAGGGCATTACAGTTCTCTCTGACTTTTCTCTCCTGGAACAGTTCTAGAATGCATTTGAAGTCCTCTGGTCTGTTTTTAAGGTTTAGAGGAAAAGGAACCACCTTCAGTACAGGTCTCCCTTCTGCACAAGCGTAGCAGTTACTTTTGTTCAAACTTTTCACAGTATACCTTATCCAATCGACCCAGGCGTTTGTGTCTCCATATCCAGTTTCCAATTCCAAAGTCTTCTTAAGGTTGTCAACTTCAACTACTTTAAGAAGACTAGGGTCATTCTGATTCTTTTTTTTCATAAAGAGCGAGGTTGGCATAAGGTGATCCTGAGAGGGTGGAATAGGCTTCCTGACCATGATTCTAAATCTCCCAACTGGGTCTTTTCCCCTAACTGAAATTCCTAGTCCATATGTACCCTCTATTGCTTGATCTGGTTGTCTGACAGTGATGAGGATTGGGTTGCATTGGTGATATTGACAATCAATCCCAGCCTCCCCTCTGAATATGCTTATTGCCTCTTTTAATCGTTTGTTCTCCAGTCCCTTAGGGTAGGAAGTCCATCCTTCAAATTGACTGGTCCACCAAACATCATCCCAACCTGGACAAGCTGGACCATAATTGTAGGGTTCACCTGGTCTTTTGTCAGGGCAAAGATATTTGGGCTCTTTACTAAGTAGTCTCTGAGCAGTTATATCCCCACAATCAATGACCTGACAAGCATCAATTTGAATAGTCTGAGGGTTAGTGGATTCAGTAAGATTTATCCAAATTTTTACACTGGTGGGTAACCCTCTACCCAATGTGTACCACTTATTATCAAACTTCTTGTCATCTTCCCTCCAATATGAATCCTGAATCATCTTTCCCACAGGAAGTAGAATTAACCCCAGAAAAAGAGAAATCATTTTCTTGTTCTCAGGACAATGGAATAGTTACTAAACTACTGATCATATAACTCCTTCACTTATAGGTATAGTCTCAAGGGATAGATCCCATGGAATAATTAGATTAATAATATCCCTACCAGCACTCCAATGCTAATTATCACCCACACTTCACTTTTCATGTATTAAGCTCAGTTACCCAACTCCTGCCTACATCCCCCTCTTATTTTACACTCTGCATTATCCAAGCACACAGCATTCCCCAACTAAAATACAGCTTTCCATATGCTATGAAATATAGAGTAAAACCTAACAGTCCACATCACTCTTGTTCTCCTCTTCAGAAGAAAAGTTAAGGAAGTCTGGATTTGCTTGAACCTCCTACTTCTCAGGATGGTCCACAGGTCCCTTTACTCTAGTGTAAGGAGTCCAAGCATTTTCTGCAGTCATTATTGTAGTCTCAGTTGTTAATAACACCAAATAAGGTCCATCCCAATAGGGGTGTAATTTTTCTTCTTTCCACGTCTTAATCAAGACCCAGTCTTCAGTTTTATAAGGATGTATGGTGAATTCAGCAGAAGGCTTCCATGCCAGGAGTCCTTTTTTTCCGGAGTTCTGAAAGGTAGGAAGACACTGCCAGCATATAACTCCTTAAAAATCTATCTTTGGTTTCCAAGGTAAGTAGCTCCCCTTTCCTCCCTAAGAATAGTAGACCTCAACATTCTTATGTACATTCTTATGTCTTTTTGGAGAGTGATTCTTATTCTTAGCAAGTCTAGGGGTAGACACTTCATCCAAGGAAGTTTAGTTTCTAAAATCAGTTTAGTCAATTGTTTCTTTAGGGTTTGATTCATTCTCTCTACTTTTCCCGAGGAATGTGGTTGCCAGGGAGTAAGAAATTCCCACCTTATTTCTCAACTTTTCATGATGTTTTGTAAAACTTGAGAAGTAAAGTGCGTACCATTATCTGAGGCAATCCTCTCTTCTATTCCAAACCATGGAATAATTTGTCCTAAGATAATAACTCTGCTTACATTTGATGCTGTTGTAGAACTTAAGGGGTATACCTCCACCAGCCCTGTTAAGTGGCCTACTAAAACGAAAAGATTTTTTAGTTTTCTAACCAGGGGCCTTTAAGTAAAGTCAACTTTTATACTCTGGAAGTCAACTTTTATACTCTTTAGAAGACTTATTTCTTGTTCCCTGATAGGAAATAGAAATAGATGGAATAGCTTATCCAAGGCTGGTAAGGCTAACACTGGTGCAAAAGAGAAGGCCCTCTTGATCCTTCCTTTTCTTCTTTAGTTCAATCTAACCTATCATATTCTTTTTCTGAGTATAAACTCTTGTGAACAATTAACTAAAGATCTATATAAGACTCAATCCATATTCTACAATATCCAGTCATCTCCAGGAATTTCCTCAATTCCTTTTCAGTCTTATGGAGAGATTCCCTGAATCTTTTCTGGACTAATTTTCTTGACTGATTGAGAGATTTAAGTATTTTACTTCTCATTCCATAAACTGTAATTTCTTGGAAGAAACCCTTAGACCTTGAGAACACAGAAAGTTTAACAGTTTTATCAGTTTCAGTCACAAATTCTCTCTTGCTCCCCAGTAGCAAATCATCCACATATTGTATATTAAGAACCTCAAACTTTTATAAGATTTCCTGAACAATCTTACCTTAAAGGTCTTGGTAAAAATCTGGGGTAATATCAATCACCTATATTGCTTTTTTCTTCCTGTATGAACATTTTCCCAGGTAAAGGCAAAATAATTTCTGCTCTCCTTTCCCAAAGAACAGGCCCAAAAGTCATCCTTCAATTCCACTACTCTAAACCATTGATGTTCTGGGGATATTGGATTTAGCAAGGTATATTATTTGGGAGCTACAGGATGTCTGACTTGAACCAGCTGGTTAACTTTTCTTAAATCTTACTTTTCTTAAATCTTATATGGATCAATAAGTTCCATCTGTCTCCTAATTGGAAGAACAGGGGTATTGTAACTGGATATATAAAGTTCTAACAGTTTATCCTTCAGAAGCTGGTCTCTTACTGGGTGCAAGCCTTTTTGCCCTTCAAGAGCAAAAGGCTATTGCTTCATATAAGCCAGAGTCTGAGGATCTTTCAGGCATATGAATATGGGCTTAATCTGTAACCCACTCCACTCCTGTTATCTTCTTTTTCTATACTTCTGATTCTTTTTTTTTCTTCTGCAGTGAATGAGCAAATTGAATAAGATTTTCCATAACCCCCATTGTCAATCTCAATTTTATTATTAGATTTTGTCCCAATAAATTAGCTCCTGTATCTGAAATGAATAAAAATTCTGCCCTTTCCTCTATATCACCCCCATTTTACTTTAGTTTCTTGAAAAATAGGAACTGAAAATGTTTCTCTTTTTACCCCAGACATTTTTTTTTGGTTTTTTTTGCAAGGCGAATGGGGTTAAGTGGCTTGCCCAAGGCCACACAGCTAGGTAATTATTAAGTGTCTGAGACTGGATTTGAACCCAGGTACTCCTGACTCCAAGGCTGGTGCTTTATCCACTATGCCACCTAACCGCCCCTACCCCACACACTTTAATAAATTTGTCATTTAATTTTAAGGAGGGGAGAGCAACTGCCAAAGAAGACCTCTCTGTCCCTGAGTCAACCAAAAAGGTAATTGATTTTCTGGGTTCCCCAACCATTAAATTTATCAAAGGTTCTGATTTGGGCTTAAGGAGAAAGAACCTCTGATTTCTCTAGTCTTCATCAAAAGCCATGAAAGGAGCAATCCTTTCCTTCTTTCTAAACTTAGGACATTCACTCTTGAAGTGCCCTCCTTTCCCACAGTGGAAGCATCTACCCTTCTCCTTTTGTATCTCTTCAAGTCTTTTTTGGGTCCCCATTTCCCAAGACTGTGCGTTTTCTCTGCTTATTTTCATAACTTCCCTTACTGTTGCTACCATCATTCTAGTCTTGTGTTTCTGTTTCTCATGCTGCCTCCTTACATAAACCCTTTGAGCTTCATGGAGGAGTTCCTCCAGGGGTTTGGCACTCCACCCATCTATCTTTTGGAGTTTCTTACTAATATCTGGCCAAGCACATCCTACAAAATTTACCTTGAGCGGCTCTTTGACCAGAGGTTCAGTCGGATCTAAGCTGGAATACTTCCTCATATTCTCCCTAAGTCTTTCCAAAAATTCTGAGGGGGATTCCTCCTTCTTTTGTCCTATTCAGGGTCTGTGATTTAGGTTCAGCCTCTTTGATCCTTGTTATTATTACTTCTCTTAAGTCCTGTGTCCTGGGCCATTGTGATTCCAGAGTGGATCAACAATGGGAAATTTAACTTCTGCTGGTATTACTCTAGGAACTGGGGGCTGCTGCTGTTCCCATCCCTGCATGGCAGCTCTCCTAATCATTTCTCATTCTTCCCCAGTGAATAACATGTTGAGAATTGACATTAACTCCCACCAGGTATATAAATTGGATCCTAAAAACTGGTCTACCTGCTCCAATAATCCAATGGGGTCCTCAGCTAATGATTTATGTTCCTTTTTTTAGAGCATGGACTTCTGTGGAGCTAAGAAGGTCATTAACTCCCCCAGGGTCTCCCATCACAACTTCTAGAAGAGGGAATATGCTTGAAGTCCCAGTTTTTTGGGGAAAGGGGAGGTTTTCTATATCCCTCATGCACTGGACCAATTCTCTTTTAAGACCCAGGTGGGTTTGTATACCCCTTTTTTAGGTCTACCTCCAAGGTGTCAGGTGTTGGAGGGGCTAGTGGTTCAGAAGGGGGGAGAGAATGATAAAGGGGAGAGGAAGGAGGAGAAGGAACATTATAAGGAGTGGGAAGTACCTCAAGGGGGTCCCACTTCTTCCCTTTATCTTCTTCTGGTTTTGTATATATGAATTTAGATTTTTCAATTACCCAACAAGCTGCATATTCTGATTCTTCCTGGTTGAGAGGTTATTTAGCATTAACAAATATATTCAGAGCCTGACATGCCCAGTCTTCATCTGATCCTAATTTTGGCCACCAGATCAATTGTCCTTGAATTGGGGTCTTGGACCATTCTCCATAGCAGTACTTAATCATTTTATTTTTCTCTTTTCCTTGAGTTCTTCCCTGTTCCCAGTTCTTTAGCATTCTTTCCAGGGGACTATCAGGGGAGATTTCAGGGATATTTAGCCATTTTTCTTTAGGTACCCTCTGTTTTGATTCCCAGCCACCCATCCTTAGACTCCTCCTCCAAAGGTCCCCCACCTGAGACTGGTCCCACACAAGAATTTTTGACCAACAAGGTTCCTTTAACTTACTCAAGCACTCTCAACTTCCATGGTCCCCTGGCTACTGTGTTCTTCCACAATTGTTCACTCACTCTTTTTGAGTCAAGACCAAAATCACAGGGTCCGAGTGACAGGCAACTGATGCAGCCCAAAGAAGTCAGAGATGGATACAATGAGGTGGAAGTGCTCTTCTCTAGGTTCTGTCAATTGGACTGAAGTTGGAGGTCTTCAGATCCTGAACAAGCCCCCAAATTGTTAGAAATGAGATCCTTGAGCTCCTCAGTTCAGAGTCAAAAAGTTAGCCCGGGATGAGCTTCCATTGCCCATTGCTTTCTCTGTTGTAATGACCTTGGGGACTCAGCCGCAATAATGAAACTACACCCAGAGTGAGTGGAGAATCTCTATTGATGATTCTTGAAAGAAATGGACACACTTCCAAATTGGGACAGTGCACCAAATACAGAAGTAAAAGCAAGTTTTATACCATTAGAATGATGGAGCTCCTCCCTTCCAGACCCCATTGGTAACTTTCCAGGTTACAATTTTCCTTATCCACTCATTTCATGCAACCCAGGATCAGTTAATGAAGCTCTAATTTTATGCAGGATATGTCACTTACTATGTATGAGGTTCATTATGCATGTGCAATTAGTTCTTGGGTTAACCTTTGTCCTACATGAAACAGGCTATTTATTCTGTCTTTATTCTGTTTTCTCATTTTCTTGTTTGTGTAATTCTTACTGATGTGGCAAGAATGATTTCATGTGGAAAGATAACTTTCACTGACCCTTTCTTATAATAGTAAAATTCATGTTCCTTGATCTTTGCTATTATTTTTCTGTTCATTGAATGTGTCTATATTTACATCTGTATATGTATATATTACTGATTTCATTGTTGTACAGTATTTCGATTGCATCCAACTCTTACCGACCCTTGACAAAAATACTTGGAGGGATTTGCTGCTTCCTTCTCTCTCCAACTCGTTCTCCAGGTGAGGAAACTGAAGCAAACAAGGTTAAATGACAAGCCCAGAGGTCACACAAAAAGTCCTTGAGGTTGGATTTGAACCAGGGCTTCCTATTTCCAGTCTCAGCACTCTATTCATTGGACCATCTAGCTGACCTATACAATACTTAATAGTTGCTTAATAATGTTGAATTTACAGCACCCTTTTTGGATCAAATTCTCCGAGTTTTATACACACAGTCCCTAGAAACTGGCTACCCTCAAACTACTCTCAGGGTTCTAGAGGGGTGAAGCTGAAAGGCTGTATTTATTATTAATTAATTAATTAATTAATTTATTTATTTATTATTAATCCTAACTTAAGTACTCCCTAGCAACAATTTACTAGCTGGCTACATTAGCTCTTATAAAAGAGATTTTTCTAAGAATGTGCTGCAAAAACAGCTGGAACAAAACGCACCCCCCCCAAAACTAGAGGTACAATTGAATTTCTCTAATACCACCTCTGAACCTACCAAGTGGCCAGCGCTCTCATTTTAGAATGCTTATTAATCTAAGTTCAAAGAAGAGTAAACATAAAAGGAGAGACATTATGTGCTGATGGCCATATGACACTAGATGGGAGAATGTGGCCAGGCACCTCTCCCCATGCCAGCAATTCCAAACAGCCTTATCTCTTCATAGCTGTGAAGCAACAGATATGCAGAAATAGTTTCTCTTACCTTTGGTTTTCAAATAAACATTCTATGACCCGGTAACTCCTGGGTCAGCAGCTCTTCCAGTTTCCAAGCTAATTAGAAGGCTTTTTGTCATCCCACAGTACCAGTCCCTGAGTTTCCACATGATTAGATTGGAAATAGGCAATGATTATCTGTACATCATCAAATCTACTCCTCATGGGTTGGCCTACCCATGATATGAATTGAATCTTAGTTTTGGTCTTGGGAAGAATCAAAATTCTAGGAAAAAAAATATATATATACATATATATATATATATATATATATATATACACACACACACACACAAATGTCTTCCATAATTTTAAAAAAAAGAGGGGGATTCTAATCTGACTTCAGACACTAGCTGGGTCCTTTGGGATTTCTTTGATAAAGAATACTAGGGGACAGATTGGTGGGAGGCATCTCAAAAGGTGCCTTTGTTCCCCAAAAGCCCAAGTTAGCTTTCCCCTATCTATGAAAAGTATCTTACCTTTTATAGATGCCATAAATGATAGTATTTCTTGAGCTAAGGAGTCCCACCACCACTTGCCCCTGGGTAATTATGACCCAAGGAGTAAAAAGCATTGACTCTGGAGTCACCAACACTGGTGTCAAATCCTTGATATTAGATAAATAATTTCACTTCCCTGGGTCTCAGTTTACTACAGTGTGAAAAGAAATATTTGGTTGATGAAGGGGAGAATAATCAAATCCTGATTCTCTCACTCTCTGTAATCTTGGTTACAAGTCCTTCAATCTCTTGAGACTCAAGTTTTCTTATTGATAAAATGATTGAGTTGGAAGGTCAGCCATTCTGAAAATCAATTTGGGACTATGTCCCCCAAAATTTTCAAGTCAATGAAACCACTATTAGGTCTTTAACCGAAAGAGATTAAGGAAAAAGAATGAGGACCCAAAAGTACAAAAATGTTTATATTAATGCTCTTTTTGTGGTGAACAAGAATTGAAAAACTAAGGGAATGTTGATCAATTGGAGAATGACTAGAAAATGTTTTGTGAATGCTCTGGAATATTACGTCACAAGTAATAAAGAAGAGGGTGGATTTGGAGAAACCTTAGAAGACTTGTAAGAACTGACACAAACCAGGAGAATGAATTTTACATTAAAAATAATATTGTGAAGTTGGGCAACTTTGGAAGACTTAAAAATTCTGATCAATGCAATGATCAGGCACAATTCCAGACCATTCATGTTGAAAAACTCATCTCAGTAAAAGATGATGGACTCACGTTACAGGTTAAGATATATATATATATATATATATATATATATATATATATATATATATATATACATACACTGTTTAGACACAGTCAACATGGGAATTTCTTTTGTTAAATTATATCTATTTCTCCCAAAGGTTTAATTTTTCTTTAATGTTCAATTGGGAGAAATGGAAGGAACAAAAGGTGAATTTTCAATGAAATGAAAAAATAATTTAAAAAAATAAAGAATTAAATTGGATGACTTTCAAGAAACTTTCACATCTAAATCTAATATCTAGGATTTTTATTAGTTAAAAGGGAGGGGCCAATACAATTAGAGCACTGCCTATTATTTATTGAGTCACAGGGAAGACATTTTTAAAGGGAAGGATAGTTTAACAATACTCAAACCATTGAAAGTTGACTTTCTTGGTCCACCCACTCAATACTCAAATCTAAAGTGAAAAGCTCTTTGAAATTATTGACTAATTCCATTCTTTGCTCTTTTCTCTATTAGACACCCCTTTCTTAGAAAGTAGACCAATCCTTGCCCCAGGGGGAATTTTTTTAAGGGGCAGAGATTGGCTTACATTTTTGCCTTTATAATGCAAGCACCTTATACAAAGCCCCTACTTAATAGGTAATTAAAAATTCTTTACTGAATTGAGCAAACTGCATCTCATAACTGTTTTAAGGGCACAAGTAGGTCCTTGGGATTATGATTTTCTGAGTGAGGGACTTACCCAAAATCTCCAGTCTAAAGGGTCATACCTAGGAAAGAAACTCCTGGTG
Source organism: Macrotis lagotis (assembly GCF_037893015.1). NCBI lineage: Eukaryota > Metazoa > Chordata > Mammalia > Peramelemorphia > Peramelidae > Macrotis > Macrotis lagotis. Next base: position 675,996,373 of record NC_133666.1, read on the forward strand.
CTGATTTGGGGAAAGATTGATTGTACTATTTTTAGGTAGGCACATAATTGTTCTTTTATTTGGAAGTAAACACATATGGGGGATTCCCTACTCTGCTCCCTGGAGACAAAATCAGTCCCTTTAATTCAGATCAATAAATATTTATCAATTATCTATAACCAATCAATCAATAAATGCAGGAATATAGTGAAGACTTAGTAAATGTTTGCTTTGTCTGTCCATCCATCCATCCATCCATTTATCTATTTGTCCATATGTTCCTTCATCTGATTCATCTATCCATTCACCTCTCTGGCTGTCTATTTATCTAATTTATCACCAAGCATTTCATAAGAAGAAAAAAAAAATGATAAGATGATTGATATAGAATGAAAAGGGACCTCAGAGACCTGGTCCAAACTTATCATTTTAAAATAAATCTTCAGTTTCCTGAGATGAAGAAATTAAGTGATTTGCCCAAGGTCATAATCTCAATGAGGGACTTCTGGGAGCAAAGCTAGAAGCAGACCTTGGGGTGAGGGGAGATACTTCTATTCCAAGACTCTTAGGGCCCTCATTTTAGGGCACCCACAAGAAGAGTCTGAGGAGAGATGATGATGATAGTTTGACATGCTAAGTTTTTGCTGCTTCCTCTCTTTCCCTTGTTTTATGAATGGTTTTTGTGACTGAAGGGTGCCAATAATGAGACTATTGTAATAGTCCATTAAGAAGTGATGTTTTGGGGCGTCTAGGTGGTGCAGTGAATAGAGCACCGGCCTTGGAGTCAGGAGTGCCTGGGTTCAAATCCAACCTCAGACACTTAAAAATTACCTAGCTGTGTGGCCTTGGGCAAGCCACTTAACCCCATTCCCTTGAAAAAAAAATCTAAAAAAAAAAGAAGTGATGTTTTATTGAAATTTGCTTTGTGCAACTCCTAAGAGTGGAGAGGCACTTCATTAAGTACCTACTAGATGGCAGACACTGTGCCAATTAAACTCCTACTAAGTGCTTCGGATACAAAATGAGACAAAAGATTGTTTCTACCCTAAAGAAGTTTACAATCTAATGGTAAAGACAACTTGCAGACAAATGTATATATAAAGTTATTAAGTTATAGAAAGAATAAATAGGAACAAATTAATGGAGAGAAGACACTGGAATTAAGAAAAACTGAGAGACAGGCTTCCAGTAGAAAACAATGAAAAAGAGAAGAGTAATCATTCTCTCCAACCAGGGTCAAAGTTGGACAGTAAATATTTCCTTCCAAGTTGTGGCCTATTTTAGAGATAAAGACTTTGGGCAAGTCCCTCCCTCAGAAAATCTTTAGCATAAATGAGAATCAGAGATAGCTGGATCCAGTAGTGAGATCTGTAGTTGTGACATCCACTTTGCTCAGAAAGAAGTTAGTTTACTGTTATCTCCCACTAAGTAGAGCCATGGTGTTAAACTCTTCAGATACAAAGACTAAAATGTAAACCAGTCCCTGCCCCAGGGTCTGGTTTATTTTCTAAGACAGGTGGGTCAACTTGGGAGAAAGAGCTAGAAAAGGAAGCTTTTAAAGATCTTCAAAACCTCAAAAGAGGTGAGAAGTGGGTGTTGGGAGCAAGACACAAAAGGGATCCTGTTTGGAGGGTGTGAGCACTGTAAGGCTTTAATCCATCCTCTTTTAAAATGTAATCCACCCCTTTGGTGTAGAAAAACTTTAATCAGCTTAAATTACAAATAGTTCCCTGGTACCTTTTGCTCTTCCCTTAATGGGTGAAAAATCAAGGAACATAGATTTAGATAGGGAAATTACTTAAATAAACACCTGATCCAAGGCTCTCATTTTACAGATAGATAGACAGACAGATAAACGAGCATATCTGAAGCCTTTATAATATTCCATTTGACCAGCTAGGTTGCCTCTACCACATTCCTTTTGGCCAGTTCAGTGAGCCTGAATGAGGAAAATTCAAATTCATAACCAGCCTCAGACACTTAAAATTGGGTGACCCTGGGTAAGCCACTTTAATTTCATTTTTCTCAGGTTCTTCCTCTATAAAATGAGTTGGAGAAGAAAATAGCAAACTCTTCCCCCCCCCCAAAAAAAAAAGTTTGTCCTTCATTTTTGAAGAAGACCACAGTGCCAAGAGGTGATACCATGACAAGCACATGAATTGGATTTGAGTGAGGGCTTGTTGTTCAAGAAACAAGGTCAGTGCTCCATCCACTGCAGGTCTAGATGACACAGTGATGACTCCTCTTGACTCTTCCTAGTTGTGTGACCTTGGGTAAGTCACTTAACTCCCATTGCCTCACTTCCAGGGCCATCTCCCTGGATTCAGATGACTCTGGAGGAGAAAGGGGAGACTGGTGATTTAGCACATCACCCCTCATTCAAGTCCAATTCATGTGCTTGTCATGGCATCACCTCCCTGATATCTTGGTCTTCTTCTAAAAATGAAAGACAAATATCATGAGGTCACAAGGAGATAGATATGACTGAAGAACAGCAATACAAATTCCATGTTTGATTGTTAATTGATAAATGCTTTTTGACCTGGATTGAAGTGATTAGTTCTGTCCCTAGGGAGATGAGTAAGGAATTCCTACATGATGATTCCCCACCCACCCACCCCCAAAATAACAATTTCTTCTACCAGCTTTGCTATTAACAGTATGAACTTGGTTCCTAGTTGTGACCCTCTAGATGGGAGATTTTGGGCCAGCCTCTCTGAAAATTATTAGTTCCCTGGACTTGCTTATGCCTTCAGGATAGTTATAAGATACAAATGACTATATTCTGTAAACATTTTGGAATTACCCATTAAGTAGAGGGTTTATTTTAGGTGCTAGAGATAAATAGAGAAAAGCAAACCAATCCCTAGCCACAGGGGGAATTCCCTTGGGACAGGGACTGATTTACTTTCTGAGAATAGGGTCTCAAATTGGGAGAAAGAGTTTAGAAAAGAATCAATTAATAACCTCAAAGACCTTCTCATTTTAGAATTGGGTGTTGTTTGGGTGGACTCAGGGTGATCTCACTTTCAATGGTGGGACCATTGTAGAACTAATCCCTCTTATGATGCAACTTTTCCTCTATTGTTGGAAGATGCAGGGAGCACTGCCTAAATTGAGGGCAATTTTCTGGTGCTATTTGACTCTCCCTTGGTACATGAAAAATTCCAGGATCCTAGATTTGGGAATGGAAATGACTTTAAGGTCACCCAATGCAAATCTCTCATTTGAGATTAGGAGACTAAGAGTTTTGACCAATGTCCTAGAGAATCATAAGTGTGTGACCTTAAATCACTTAATCCTGATTGCCTCATATCCAGAACTAGCTCCAGTCTTCCTTATCTGGCCACTTGGCCCAGATGGCCCTGGGGTAAAAAGAGAGACTTAGCACATCGCCCTCCCTGACCCAGCCTAAATCCAATTCACATGTGTGTCATGGCATCATCTCCTTGATATCATGATCTTCCTTGAACATGAAGGGCAAACATCATCATCAGAGAGTCATGGGAACAAATTTTAACCCACGTGATGGCTCAGAGGAACCTAGAAAAGGGAGTATCCTACATGGAATGGTCTCTATGTGATATTTATAGAGGTAGAAATGATTAAATATCTTGTTTGGGTAGCTTGAGGACATGAGGATGGCTTTGAAGTTTTAAATTTTTAGTACTTTATAAGTATGATCTTGTTGAGTCATTTCAGGCATGATCCTATTTGAGGTTTTCTTGGCAAAGATATTAGAGTGATTTGCCATCTTCTTCAGTTTCCTTTACAGATGAGGAAACTGAGGCAAACAAGGTTAAATGACTTGACCAGTTCACTCAACTAAGTGTCTGAGGTTAGATTTGAACTCCTGAAGATGAATCTTCCTGAATTTTTCTATCCACTGTGCTGCCTAATATAGATCTCCTTAATAGAGTGTGGCATTTGGGGAAAGATATTGAGTTCTGGGTTGGATACTCTGGGCTTGAGATGCTCAAGAGACCTTCTTTGTGATCTGAACTCTAGGCCCAGTACTGAGTGTTAGTGATATACAAAGGCAAAAACGTAACCACAGTCTTTGCCCTCTAGGAGCTGGCATTCTGCTGGGAAAAGAAAAGAGGTAAACAGGTAGATAAATACAAATTAATGTGAAATTTCTGATTGCAATAGATTTTAAACTAGAAAGGGATGAGCAAAAGACTACAATATAAAATTATATTGTTTAGAAGTGGAAGAGACTTCAAAAGTTATACCCAATCCTATAAATCTTTTTTTTTAGGGTTTTTTTTTTTGCAAGGCAAATGGGGTTAAGTGGCTTGCCCAAGGCCACACAGCTAGGTCATTATTAGGTGTTTGAGACCGGATTTAAACCCAGGTACTCCTGACTCCAGAGCCAGTGCTTTATCTACTATGCCACCTAGCTGCCCCATAAATCTTTATTAAGGAACTACTATGAGCCAGTCAATTTGTTAAGTATTGGGGATGTGATTAATGATAAGACAGTCCCTGCCCTCAAAGAGTTTACAATTAAAAGAAAGTTATATAGTCCAGCTCCCCATTTTCTTTTTTTCTTGCTAGAGATACTGCCATTTCTTTCTTCATCTCATTTGACAGATGAGGAAACTAAGACAAACAGTGTTAAGTGACTTGCCAGGGCTACATGGCCAGTAAGTTTCTGAGGTAAAATTTAAACTCAGATCCTCTTGACTTCAGGACCATAACCACTGAGCAACCTAGACTCCCCCAAAATTTGCTGTTCAATCATGTTCAACTCTTCATTAGACATTTTTCTTGGCAAAAATACTGGAGTGATTTGTACTTTCCATTTGTAGTTCCTTTCACAGATGAGGAAACTGAGGCAAATATGATTAAGTGACTTGCCCAGAGTCGCACATGTGGTAAATATCTTAGGCCAGATTTGAACCCAGGCAGATAACTCTTCCAGATTCCAAACCCAATGATCTATACACTTCTTATCTTACTGGTGAAGGCGATTCAGACTTGCTCCAGATCACATGCTTTGAGACCCAGTCTAGAAAATCTGCCTATCTGACTCCACATCCAGCTCTATGAAAGATGTTTTTAAATATCTGAAAGATTATATCATGTTGCAGAAGGTTTAGGATTGTTTTTGGAAGAGTTCAAAGAACTCTGGATGAAAGTTGCTGAGAAATTAAGACAATATTAGGAAAAACTTCCCAAGTAGGAGAGCCGCCTTGGTAAGGTAATTTAGTTTACCCTGATTTGAAATAATCAGGCAAAGATGGGATAATCACTTTGGGGGCATTTGGTAGAAGAAATGTTCAGCTAAGGATTGACCTGTGCCTTGAGGTCCATTCTCTGTTCCAAGTTCCTGCCAACTATGACCCGGGTTGAAATCCTGACCTTTACCACTCTCTAAGATGTTGATCAAATCCCTTAGTCTCTCTGGACCAGTTTTCCTAATTTCTAAAATTAGAGACTTGTGTCCTCAAAGTCACTTCCATAACTAAGTCTAGGATCCTAGAATTTTTCATTTATTAAGGGAGGGGCAATAGAATTGCCCATAAATTAGGCAAATTATTGCATCCTGTCTACAACAATGAAGACTATCTAAAGTGTGATAGTTCTACTATGGTCACACCCTTGAAAGCTGCTTTGTGACTCCGAGTCCTCCCTCCTAAAACCCATTTCTCACCTCTCATCACTGTGAGGCCTTTGGGATTATTAATTGATCCATTTTCTAGCTCTTTCTTCCCATTTGTCACCACCTCTTTTGTAAATAAGTGACCCAGGGAAATTCCCCTGTGGACTGGGACTGGCTTACATTTTAGTCTTTGTATTTCTAGTACCTAACATCATGCCTCTACTTACCAGATAATTACAAAATACTAACTTGTCTTTGAGCAAAGTGGATCTCACCACTACTGTGACAAGCTAACTTCAGATTCCACTTGAATAAGGATTTTCTGGGGGAGGAAAGTCTCCTAGGGAGGGTCTCCTAAGATTGAGAATCAAAGGAGATGCCCGTCACATATTAGTAAACATTTCTGAAGTATCTACTATGTTCTGTATGTAGGTAGCATCTCTAATAAATGAATGTGCTTAAGAAATACTTTTCTCCTTCCTTTATTTGATATATTTATAAAAATGTATCACTATCAAAAAACCTACAATGTAGGTTCTGTTATAATTCCTACATTACAGAGGAGGAAATAGGTTGAGAGAAGTTTAGTGACTCGGTCACATAGCTAGAAAGTATCTGAATAATACTTATCCCTGATCCCAAATCCAAGACTCTCTCCACTTCCTGTATCTAACTATCCCACAAGTATGATGGATCAAATAACGAACATTTCATTGGATCACACAACTAGAAAAAAAATCAAGGGCCAACTGTCTAACCATTTTATTTTACAGATGAGTAAATTGAGAATCACAGAGTTTAAACAATTTGCCCAAGGTTCATGCCATAAATGACAGAAGTAAGATTTGTATGTAAATTTATTCAAAATACTCAATGAAAAGGAACTAGAAAGGAAGGGGTTTAGCAGCTTGGGAGTTCAATTAAGGCTTCAAGTGGAAGATGGTTTTAGAGCTGAACTTTAAAGAAAACTAGAGATTGTAAAGGGGAGAAGTGAGGGAGGTCTTCCAAGCCATGGTGGACAGTTATGCAAAGGCTTGGAGATGGGATAAGAGATATTCTGAGCATTTCAATAAGACCAGTTTGGACCCAGGAGTTAATAAATGAAAGTAAATGGTTACTAAGGTTTGAAATGAAGTTCAGAGTCAGATTGAGAAGTTCTTTAATACCAAAACAGGACCTCTCTATCTGAAGCTTGGTCTAGAAGACCAAGAAGGAATAGCTTGTCTCTTATCTAATCTATTTCATTAGATATGTGAGATAAGGAAAAGTGAGAAGGTGAGGGAGCATCTTAATGACCCAAGGGATAGAGCATTGGTCTTGGTGTCAGGAAAATTCCTTTCCCTGTTGGCATCAGATACTTCCTAGTTATGTGATCTTAGGCAAAGTCATTTCATCCTTTTTGCCTTAGTTTCCTTATCTGTAAAATGAGCTGGAGAAGAAGATGACAAACCACTCCAATGTTTTTGGCAAGGAAATCTCAAACGGGGTCACAGATGTCAGACATAACTGAACAACAAGACTAAACATTACATGTTGGATATTATGCTAAGTGCTAATGGTATACAATGAAACATTACTTATTGTTGAGAAGCTTACCCTCCACTGAAGAATAGCATAGTGACCCAAAGAGTCCATATGAAGTAATTTGAAGAATGAAAGATCAAATGATTTAGAATTGAGCAGAGACTTGTCCAAGATAACAATATAAAAAACCATGATGCTAGAATTTTGAACTAGAAGGAACTCAGAGATCATCATAATCCAAAGATCTCCTTATACCAGTGAGGAAATTTAGACTTTCCTCATTGGTTACATAGAGAGAGAACCAAGATAGAAATGTACTTCTCTGGCTCTATTTACCTCCAATTCTAGGAGAGTTGTCTTTATTTATTTATTGTTTTCGATTTTTTTTTCAAGGCAATGGGGTTAAGTGGCTTGCCCAAGGCCACAGGGCTAGGTAATTATTAAATGTCTGAGGTCAGATTTGAACCCAGGTACTCCTGACTCCAAGGTCACTGTGCCACCTAGCCACCCCCCCTGAGTTGTCTTTAAATGATGGTTTTTATATTGGGAAAGGATTAGACTTATTCTCTTCAATTCCAGAGGGCAGAGCTAGATGGATAGTATGGAATGGGATGGAATTTGTAGAATAAAAATAGAATAGGATAGAAAAAAGATTGTAAGGGGGGGGAGTCCAAAATTAGAAAAGACTTCCCTTTCAATGATCTCCAAACAAAAGTTGGATGATAATCTTGGGAGAGACATTTATGGTAAAGAATATCTTCTGCAAGAGTAAATTGGTGACCAGAAAGGACAATGATCAATGTTGGAAGAGATGTGGGAAATTTGGGACCTTAATGCATTTTTGGTAGAGCTGTGAACTGATCCAATCTTTCTGGAGAGCAATTTGGAATTATGCCCAAAAGGCAATAAAAATGCACATAGCCTTTGATCCAGCAATACCTTTACTGGGTCTATATCCTGAAGAGATCATGAAAAAGGGTAAAAACATCACTTGTACGGAAACATTCATAGAAAAGAATTGGAAATCGAGGGGGGTGTCCATTAATTTAGGAATTGCTGAACAAATTGTAGTATATGCATGTTATGGCATGCTATGGTTCTATTCAGAGAAGCTTGGAAAAACTTGCATAAACTGATACTGAGTGAGATAGGCAGAACCAGAAGAACATTGCACATGCTAACAAGCAACATGAGGGTGATCAACCTTGATGAACTTGCTCATCCCATCAGTACAATAATCAGGGATAGTTTTAGGGTATCCATGATAGAGAATACCATCAGAATTCAGAGAAAGACCAAAGGTTATTATTCCATTCAATTAAAAAAAGTCATCCTATGTACTACATAATTTTGCTATCTCTAATATTTTATTTTTTTCCTCAAGGATATGTTTTTCCTCTCAACACATTCTGTTTTGATCAGTGCATCACATGAAAACAATGTGAAGATTATCAGATTGTCTTCTAGGAGGGGGTGGGGGGAGGAAGGGGGGGATTGTAAAATTCAAAACCTTACCAAAAGTAATAGGTAGAAACTACTATTGCATATAATTGGAAAACAAATAAAATGTTTATATAATTTTAAAAAATGAATTGAACTAAATAGGTTTTGAAATTTCTTCCAAGTTGGGTGTTCCACATTTCTTTAAGACTGGAATATATACTAAAAGTTTTAATAGGATCCTGGAAAAGTTTATTTGGATCTTGGCTTTGTCTTTGACTTTTAGGCAGTTACTTTCACCTCACTGGGAATCATTTACCTCCGACCTCCAAGTGAGGATTTTTTCCTTATTTTGACTGTTCCTCTCAACAATGATATCCTCTGGGTAGTACAATGGAGAGCTGAATCTAAAGGCAGGAAGAGCAGAGGTATATCTGATCTCTGTCATTTACCAGCTGTGTGACCCTGGGCAAATCATTTAACTTCTATCTCCCTCAACTTCCTCATAAAAAAATAATCATCACAATAGTATTTACCTCTTCAAATTATTGTGAAGGTCACAACAGAGAAAACCGTTGAAAGCCTTCTTTGGACCCTGAAAGCGCTGTATAAACGCTAGCTGTTGTTTTGTTGGTGTCGTTGTCATTGTTATATTTTGTTGTTGTTTCACAGTGACTAATGGAATCATCAAAATGCCAACTATTAGTCTTTGCTATTGTTACTATTATTATTATTAGGGTTTTGCAAGGCAATGGGGTGAAGTGACTTGCCCAAGGCCACACAGCTAGGTCATTATGAAGTGTCTGAGGTCTGATGGATTTGAACTCAGGTCCTCCTGACTCCAGTGCTCTATCCACTATCACCCAGCCATCTTTATTATTATTATTATTATTATTATTATTATAATCCCTATCAGTTCTGATATTCTGTGGTTCCTCCCTATTTTGTCATTCTATATTTTAGAAGTCTCTTCCAATGTGGATAATCTGGGTTCAAAGGACCTTCCAGGCTTTGATATTCTATGATTTCAAGAATGGCTGTTAAAGTCTATTCAGAATTTCCTAATCTCAGAAGATAGGGTCTAGCATTCTTTATCAACTTTGCATACTCTCATCCAGCATTTCCCCTGAAATCAAATTGATTCCCTTAGATTCAAAGGGAAGAGAAATCAAGAGATTGAAATGCTTTCCAACCAAGATACCAACTCTGCTTCCTGACCTCAATAATTTTTTGACTTTTTGGTGATTTCATCCAGTTTTCTTTTTTTCTGAAAATAATTACCAGTGAGACATTGAATACAGCAAGAATTTCTGCTAAGAGCAACCAAAATTGTTTTTTTTTCCTTTTGTTCTGATTCTTCTTTCAAAATGTGACTAAACTGTATAGCATAATTGTTCATGTATAACCTATATCAGACTGCTCATTATCTTGGGGAGGGAAGAGGGAAGAGAGGGAGAAAAGTTTGGAACTCAAAATCTTATAAAAATGAAATTTGAAAATTATCTTTACATGAAATTGGGGGGAAATACTATTAAGTGGGGGGGAGAGAGAGAAAGAGAGAGAAAGAAACCCACTGAAATTTCTTCCCCTGTCTTCAAAATCTAAGATAAGCAAATGAGATCAGTGACAATCAAATATTTTAGATTTGGGTGGGGAAAAGGAGAAGAGAATATGGTTAAGAGGTAATTTAATCCCTTTCCCTGCCTGGAGACAAGTGTATAAGTAAATTATCTTAAGAAGATTAGCAATAGTTATTCTAATTTTAAAGCTTTCTAAGGTTGCCACTCAAGATTCCAGTTGCCTTTCTAAGGTTGCCACTCAAGATTCTGGTCTGAGTCTGGTTAAGCTCCTCTCTTATCTGAAAACTAGGTCTAGAAAAAAGGACAGCAAAGTTCTAGACCAGAGAGCTGATCACTGTGTAATAAATTTATGAAATATTTAAAAATATACAAGCATTTCCTATGGCACAATAGTATTCCATTGCATTCATTTGTCATAATTTGATCAGTCAATGCTTCATTGATGGGTATGCCCTTAATTTCTAGATCTTTGTCACCATAAATAGCTTTTGTACATCTGACTCTTTTCTTACTTTATTTTGGCTTCTTTTGGGGGTATGACCTTATACTAATGGTGTCATTGAGTAAAAGGGTATACACAGGATCAGAACTTTGGAGGCATAGTTCCAAAAAGCTTCCCACCATGATTCACTCATCCATGGTTCCACCAAGAGTTGATGCCTGTTTTTCCACAGCCTCTCCAACATTGTCCACATACATTTTGGATATGATCAATGTAGGAATTTCTCTTGCTTAAATGAATGTTAATGGAAAAAAATAAGACTACATACAAAACAGTGTACAGTCTTATGAGCTCTGTTTTGGCATCTACAATGGTAGAAGGTTTAGAGAGGCTAAGAATCCTACAGTTTCTAGAGGATCTACAAGGTTGATTTTCAACTTTGGTGCTTATGGAACTTTCTTAACAACTAAGTTGAATTAATAGTCCTGTAAGAAATGAAACTAGAAGTCAAAGAAAAGTTAGCTGAAAAGAGAATTATCAAGTTTCCTAGAAGACTAAGAAAGGAATTCTTGAAATTGGTTTTCACAGGAGCCCAAGGGCAATAAGAAATCTCTTTTTATGCAGAACTTGGTCATCTTGATTTAGAGTTTTTGTCATATGCCAATAGATTATCACAGACACAGTTCTCATCAAAAATCCACAATTGAAGAGGTAACCTGAAATAGAGCACTGACCTTGAAGTCAGAAGGATCTTAGTTCAAATCTCACTGAACATACTTATTAGTCATATGACCCTGAGCAAGTCATTTACCCTCTGTGCCTCAGTTTCTTCATCTGTAAAATGAGGAATTTGGACTCAATGACTTCTAAGGTCTCTGACATCACCAACTCCAAGATTCTCTCATCTGCTGAGGATGAATATGTATGACAATTAAATAATGACCTTAACAAGATTTTTCAAATTATGTTATTATCTTTCTAGAAATCTGACTCAGTGGCTCCACTGTGAAGGTAACCATAGTGGGAGGACAACATGTGTGGATAACATGATCTGATTCAAGAAATGAAATAGAACTGAAATTCTTAGAAGCAGTATTAGATAAACTAGAAAATGTTGGAGTCAGTTATGACCCTTTCGATCACTCTGCAATTGATCCATATTTACTTTTCCATCATTCCATACACACACACACACACACACACACACACACACACACACACACACACAGACAAAGACATGACATGATATTTCAAAGGCCTCCAAGCCCTGAGCACTAGATGTCCCTCCAAGTTTGGAATGTTCTCTCTTCACTTCTAGTTCCTTTGCTTCCTTTATATCTCAACTCAAGGGTCACCTATACCATGAAATTTTTTCCTGATTTTCCTCCTCCCTAGCTATGAATACCCTTCCCATAAATATCCAAAATTTTTTATAATTATTGATACACCTATACATACATAATGCATATATACACATACACACATTTTCTCCCCTAGAAGATTGTAAATTCCTTGAAGGCAGGGACAAAAGTTACCTTTTTGTCTTTCTATCCTAAGTTACTTAGTATAGTAACTGACATATGATATCTTTGCACAAGATTCCCCTCACTATAATAAACATTTTCTATAAGCCATACCTTCATTCATTTGATAGTATCTTCTTAGAATATGAAGGATAATAACCATTTGGTGATTGATTGAGAGATGCAGACTTGAACTCTGAATTCAACACTTATTGTCCTTAGTTAAACATTTCATTTAAAAGAGTTTGTAAAATGAGAGTAGTAGTAGTAGTAGTAGTAGTGATAATAATTGTGATAACGATGATAATAACATTTATATAGTGCCTACTAATGAAGAAATTGAAGAAATTAAAAGGATTGGGACGGCAAGTGATTGAGTGAACCACACTGCTAGCTCTGTTCCCTTTCTATTTAACAATAGGTCTGGTTCAATTTCTCCCTTATGAGAAAACTTGATCAGGTTGTGGGAATAGGGCAAAAACTTATTGTATTGTTTATTCCTGCAAAACTGAAAAGCTGAACCCATAGCTTAGAGATGCTTAACCAAGGATAGAGGTTATGCTGACCAGAAACCCAGTTAGATCCAAAGACTGATGTAAGGAGTTTTCTCGCATTTATTTCAAGTATCTCATATGTCTTATCTGAAAACCAACTCTCTACCAGTCAATCAGTTACTGATTCCATGTTCTTTTGATTGTTTACTGACACTTGAGTGGACACCTCTTTTTCTGATTTTGGAGAAATGTACCTATTCACTCTCCCCTTCCTAACCTGGAAAGACTCCAATCTTTTCTCCAATTAGAAATCAGATTATCTAATGTTGTCTTATTTTCTTTTCATTAATTAAATGTTTTTAATGTATGAAAATCTATCTCCCTCATATTTAGGGTCTAGGTATAAATTAATAAGATCTGGTCCTAGTTTGTTGGACAATTACCATGAATTGCTCAATAAATTGAAATATTTGAAAGATTGAACCTCTGTTAGTTCAGATATCTCATCTTTCACCTTCCACACCATGTGCAAGGAACTACAGAGTTTATCTTATTGATACTCACAACAACCCTGGGAATAGATCCTCATTTTACATTTGAGGAAACCAAGGCAAAAAAGTAAAGTGACTTGTTCAAAGTCACACAGCTAGTATCTGAGGCATGATCTGAACTCAGTTCCTCCTGACTCCAGATTCAGCAGTCTAACTACTACAGTAACTAGTAACTGAAGTACTGACTTTACAGATTTTTGTGATACTCTTGATACTCTTATCTAAAAACAGTTGCAAAATTTAAATAGCATTCTTTGTTATGCTTATCATTGTTGCTGTTCCTCCTACATTTAAAAAAAAAAAAACGGTGACATCATGGAATGATACATTGACTCCTGTGTGAATTGGATTTCAGTGAGGCAGAGTTGCAAAGTCATCAGCCTCACTCACTCTTCCAGAGTCATTAGAATCCAGTAGCAAGACAAGAGTCAGAAACACTGAAAATGGCCCAGTGTTTAGTAGATGACCTTGGCATTTTCAATGTCTGATCAAATTCTAAGTAGTCCACAGTACCTGCTTCAGCTGTCTTCATGGTTATTGGAACAAATTGCATTCTATACTCCCAATGCTACTTTGTACAAGTCATTTTATATCTCTTTTCTCATGTATAAAATAGAGTTTGGACTAGCAAACTAAAAGTTTTTTTTTAAAGCTTTAAACTCGGGGCAGCAAGGTGGTGCAGTGGATAGAGCACCGGCCCTGGAGTCAGGAGGACCTGAGTTCAAATCTGACCTCAGACATTTAATAATTACCTAGCTGTGTGGCCTTGGGCAAGCCACTTAACCTCATTGCCTTGCAAAAACCTAAAAACAAATTTTTTTTTAAACTTTAAACTCATATGATACCATGACTACTCCTTAAAAACAGGATGCAACTTGTTAAAAATGTAGGCATTATTTTAGAGTCAGTTGCCTGCCTGTCTTGAAATTGCTCATTAGGTAAAACAATGGTCAAAATTAGGAGATATCTCATATGTTTATGATGACTCTAATTCTATATTGGCAGCTACTATCTCTGAAAAAATGAGAATCAGTCAAACATAAAGCTATTGACTGTACCTCCATTCCATAGATTGAAGAAATACAAAACAGTCACCACAATCAGAGGGACAAAAGAGCCCAGAAACCAACTCAGTCCACAAGCATTTGTTCTTGTCTAGTACAGAGATGTGAAGGTCAAGGGCAACATTGACTTAGCATATAAAGTTCATTTGTAAACTATGATATAGTAGGATTAATTTAGAAACTTATAGAAAGTATTGATTTTTCATATTATTTTATTTTTTTCCAATTACATGCAAAGATAGTTTTTGACATATATCTTTTTGTAAACTTTTAAGTTCCACAATTTTCTACCACCCTACCTTTTTTCCTTCCCTCCTCCCAGTGGCAGTGAGTAAGCTGATACATGTACAATCGTGTTTAACATATTTCCCTATTAGTCATGTTGTGAAAGAAGAATTCGAACTAAAAGGGGAAAAAAACATGAGAAGATGAAAAAGCATAAAAGAAGTTTCCGAAAGTGAACAAAGCATGCTTTGCTCTGCATTCAGATGCCATAGTTTTGTCTTGGGTTATGCATGGCAATTAAAGGGAAAATAAGCCTTGGTGTGAGATTCACATCATCCTAGGTGCATTTGTAAGCTGAAGTCTGAAAGAGGACAGCAAATACACTCCAACAAACCAGGTCTGTTGACATTTCTATAGCAATCTAGTCTCTTCAGTAACCATAACAGGTTCACAAGTGAAGCTGGCCCTGGCCAAATACATAGAGAAAAAAGTTGTGCAAGAGATCATGCTATTTTAAAAGCACCCTGTAATGAAGACATCTTAAAATTGGGGAGATTCTATAAATAATGAAATTATCACAGACCAAACTCTTGGTTAGGAAAAAGAGTGGTAAGTAGTCACTGACATCTATTAATCCAATGGCTTGTTTTCTCATTTCTATATGAACTATATCAAATTGTATGACTAAAGAAAACATTAGAATTGAGTAAGTAGGCTTTTGATCTTCCACAAAATACCATCTCCTTGTACTCTCACAACTGAACAAGAGATTCAGAGAGAATCTGATGATCCCATTTGTGATCTCAAAAGCAAAACACAATTGATTCAGGGGAACCCAATGTAATTATCATAGGAATGGATCTAACTCCAATAGAATTGAAAGGGATTTCAGAATCTAAAAGCCCAGTTTTTTAATAAGAAGAAACTACTGAGATTTGGAGTAATTAATTCTCTTGCAAGTTCATAAAGATAATAGAAGAGTAAAAATTTTAAATCAGGTCCTGGGTTATCCATTCCAATACTTTTTCCCCCTTCTTGTTCAAAAGACATTCCTAAAAGAGGAATAAAAGGAATGTCTATACCCATGTTAAATCAAATAGAATTTTTTGGCAGATGAGATGGAGACAATCAAGTCAATCACAGAACAGGAACACTGGAGCTCAAGCAAGATCTCCATCAATATCTTAGAGAATATTGTAGAGACCTATCTGAGAATAATTTACTTATAACAACATTATAGAGAAAAACAACTTTTAAAATCTTTAGAACTTTGATCAATGTGATGATAAAGGGTGAGTCAAAAAGAATGAAGATGAAAAACAAGCCATTCACCTCAGGGTAGAGAGGTGAGGAACTTAAAATTCAGAAAGATACATAGATATTTGAACATGACTAATGTGGGAAATTGTTTTGTCAAACTATAAAACTATGGTTTGAGGGCTTATGATGAAGCATACTACTCGCCTCCAGAGAAAGAAATGATATTGATTGACTAAAGGCTGAAGCATATTATTTCTCATTTTATTTCATTTTTTTTTAATTCAAATCTTCCTGCACCAAATGACTACAGGAATGTGGAAATATTTTACCTAATTGCACACATATATCCTATATCTGGTTGTTTACTTACTCGGGGATTTGGGAGGGGAGGGAAGGAGGGATAGAATTAGGAACATAAAACTTTAAATAAAAAAAGTTTAAAAATTGGAGATAAAATTAAAAATAAAATGATTCAGTAGGGGAAGAAGAGTAGGAGGTCAGATGAATCCTTAAAATACCCCAAAATATAAAAGAATGGAATTTTTAAATGCTTATATATGTCAATATTACACTTTTTGGTTTAAACTTCAGAACAGTGTAACATATCCTCAATGAATTCCATAGTCATTCAAAAAACTTAATCATTCAAACTGGAAAAACAAAGTAGATCCAAAAAAGTGCACATTGCCAAGAGGATGACATTCTGCATCACAGATGTCTTATACATGTACTACACCCAAAACTTAAGTGGAAAAAGATGAGGAGAGATCACATTGGGAAATTTCCACATTTTTTTTTTTACTATCCTTACTCTAAGTTCTTTACTGGCTTGAAAATAGAATTATACTAATATTCGACTGGGAAATTATTTGATTTCAGTTATAGATTAATATGATTTCAGGAGGTTAAAAAAATCACCAAAAGTCAGTACTTAGAGAAATCCATCAATCAATCAATATTATTTGTTGTTTCTTCAATCATTTCCAACTCCTCATTTGGGTCTTTCTTGGCAAAGATACTAGAGCAATTAGCCATTTCTTTCTTCATTATCATTTTACAGATGTTTGCCCTAAGACTTGCCCAGGGTCATGCAGCAAGTAAGTGTCTTAAGACTGGATTTGAATTCAGAAACTCTGTGGAGGTTCTCAGCAAGGGATTGGGAAAAAAACTATCTAGTTTCAGCTCAGAAGAGTTGAAATGGAATGGAAAGTAATGAAAGAGAGTTGTAGATACCCAAATTCGTGAGATATTATATCCATGGATATGTCTAAATTCAGTCCTTATTTCAGTGTACAAATTTCTGAGAATCGAAATGAACTATTTATCTATTTTAAACTGACCCCACTAACTACTTTGTAATCAATTTAATCCACTTCTATCAAAATGAAGATCTGATTTCTAAATGTTTATATTTCAATTAGTTAAATTTAAATAGTCAATGATTAGCAAGGAATGAAGGGGGTTTATTCAGAAAATAGTCCTGATGAGTGATGGAGGGTATCAGACTGTTCTGTCTCTAAAGTCAATGAAGAGTACTGAATTTGGAACCAGAAGACCTGAGTTCAAAACTTATCTCTGTTGACCTTCAGCTTTACCTCACTTGATTTCTCTGGGACTCAGGTTACTTGTTTGTAAAATGAGATAGTTGGATGACATGCCAACGGCATTTTTTCCAGTTTCAAATCTATGAGTTCTTGGATCCTTCTGAAAGTTAGTTCCTGATATACAATTCTAATACTGGACAGTAAAGGGCACTGCTTTCATCTTATCCAGAATGCTCGTAAAGGGAAAAGAAACTCAAAACTTACTATTGTATTTCCCCATGTATAAGATGCACCCTTTTTCAAAAAATTTGAAATCTAAAAACTGGGAGCATCTTGTTGCAATGTTTGTAGATTTTTTGACTTGCATCTTCTGCTTTGTTGCACTTGTCTTTGTGTTCATTGTTTTATATTTGTTACCTATATATTAGGTTCCATTGTGCCACATTCTGCCCAGAAATGGCTCAGAAGTGATTTTCATCCAGTGCTGAATTCAAGTTCAAAGTGATCCAGTTTGCAAAACTGAATGGAAATCATGTTGCTGAATGAATCATGCTGTCGGAAGAAGGCGATGAGAGGCAAGGCTGCCAAATGGCCTGAGTTAGAGAGAGAGAGAATTGAAGAAATGGATTGAAGAGCAAAGGGCAAGTGGAATTTCTGTGTCCACCAAATTTGGTTCAGCAGGAGCCAAGAAGAATTGCTATTGAAAAAGGAGTGACTGATTGCCAAAGAGCACACCATTGGTCCTTCTGGTTCATGAAATGGAACGGACTAAGCGTGCGTCCATACACCAGACTTGCCTGAAAGATGTCTGAAAGTTGTGGGCAGAAGGTCCTTGAATTTTATGATGAATAAAACTTGAATTCGATAAATTTATGTAATACATTATTTTTCAAATTTCAGGTCCCCAAATTAAGGTGCATCTTCTACATGGGTAAATATGGTATTGAGTAAATTCAAAATATAATAGCTCTTTATACTATAATAGAAATATAATTTCACATTCTAATGTGGGTGTTCCATCAGCTAAGACAGTAATAATAATAATATTATGAAGAAGAAGATGGAGTGGGAGAAAGAGGAGGAAGAGGAGGAGAGAAAAGAAGAAGAAGAAGAAGAAGAAGGAGAAGGAGAAGAAGGAGAAGGAGAGGGAGAGGGAGAGGGAGAAAGAGGAAGAGGAGGAGAAGGAGAAGAGAAGAAGAAGAAGAAGAGGAGAAGAAAAGGAGAAGAAAGAGAAGAAGAGGAAGATATAGACAAGGAAAAAGGAAAGAAGAAGAAGAAATAGTAAAAGGAAGAAAAAAGAAGAAATAAAAGTAGAAGAGGAAGAGGATGAAAAAGAATGTGAAATAGAAGAGGGAGGAGGAGGAGAAGGAGGAAGAGGAGGAGGTGAAAGAGAAGAAGGAGAGAGAGTAGTGGGAGTAGAGGGAGAGAGAGACAGGGACAGGGAGAGTCAGGAAATCAGGATGGAAATACAAGCTTTTCAATTGAGTATTTGTATAACTTTAGACTGGTCACTGGGCCTCAGTTTCCTCCTGTGTCAAATGAGAGAGTTGGACTAAATAAATTTTGTGGTCATTTAGTTAATTTAGGTTTGATGTCAAATAAGTTTTCCTGACCAATGGGCTGACTCAAGAGGTGGTGGGTTGTTCTTATTTGGTGGTCTTCAGGAAGTGACTGAATGACAACTTGTACCAACGATATAGAGGTCATTCTTTTGGTGAACAGATTCCACAAAATGGCTGCTGAGGTCTCTTGAATTCTCAGATTTCGTGATGATCTGATTTCCAATAGGTTGGAAAGTATGGCATGAAGATGGAGAAAACTCTTAAATGATTTTATAGTTAGCAACCCAAAAGTAGAATAGGTTACTGAATGGTAATAACTTCCCTCATCATTGGGGTCTTTAAGCAAAGGCTACAGAATCATTTGCCAGAGATGTAGAGGAAATCCTTGGTCAGAGAAAGGGTTGGACTAAATGACCTCTATGTTGTCTTCTAATATAGAATCTAAAATATATTTGTCATGCAATTTTGTGTATGTGCATGGTACTTTTGTGTTATGTGTTTGTGTCTTAACTTCATGCTATACTGTGAACTCTTTGAGGGCAGAGTTTTTATTCTATCTAAACTTTATGTCTTTCCTACAGCTCTAAAAACAGTAGGTCCTTGATAAATATTGACTTTTTATATGTATATGCATTGTTATTCAGTTATTTCTTGTCAAGGACACTGAAGTGGTTTACTATTTTTTACTCCAACTCATTTTTACAGATGAGGAAACTGAGGCAAACAGGGTGAAATGATTTACTTGCCTATGGTTACATAGCTAGTAACTATCTGAGGCTGGATTTGAACTCAGGTAGATGAGTTTTCCTGACTCCAGGCCCAGTATTCTATCCACTGCACCATTTAGCTGCCCTCCATATAAGTATAAAAACACAAATTTTGAATGTATTTAACCAGCCACCCAAAAGGGAAAATCCTTTCCCACAAAGGACATCAGCTCTCTATTCATATGAAGCCAAGATTTGGTCTTGGGAGAGTATGACCTCTTACAAAAAAAGAAAGAATGTTGGTATTTTTTTCAAGAACATTCTACTTTAATGTTTCTATTTCAAAATTCTGGGAAGAATTTTTAAAACAATGCTTATGTATTGGGTCATATCTAAGGCCTCCTCCAAAAGAATGAAAAGGTACTCACTGTACCAAGCAAGCAATAGCTTTAGGTTAGATAATTGTTTACTGGAAAAGAAATAGTCAAAACACAAACCTATGAAGATCAGATTACCAATTACATATGGGACTGTAAGGCCACTGAGTCTATTCTCTGAGCATCCCCAGAGTGGTGTTGATGCAATGTCTCACATGAAAGAGTCTGAGAAGCCTCTTTCTCAGAAAGTTGTAGCAACTTGTAATGGAAGGTACTTTGGAGGATACAGACAAAATTTTAACTGGTCCTGATTTACTTAGCACATGATGAATAGGACTCTCTTTAGTTAGCTGTGACTGTACTGATGGAATAGTGAATATGTTCAAATGACATTCAGCCTAGTGCTCCTCTGTTTTGATTCCTTCTCTTTGAGGGATGACTTCTTACTAATAGCACCTGGTAAGAGAAGAAATACAGTGCTATGAGGAGAGAAGCCTAATAGCACTTTTTTTTTGAGATAGTCTAGGTTAAGGAACTTACCCAGGACCACATAGCTAGAGTTTTGATGCTGAATTTGAATCCAGGTCCTCCTGAATTCTATCTATTCTATCTACTGAGCCATCTAACTGACCCCTCTCAATTTTTTTCCCTCAGATGATGATTCTCCTGTCACATGGGAGGCATAAGGTTCTTTTCCTTACCCATTTATGTTCCTTTTACCACCACTCCTCTGTGAACGTTTACTGAACCCAATTTTTTAAGACTTCATCTTTCTTATTATTTATTAATATTTTAATATATTTTTTAATTTTGAGTTCCAAATATCCTTCTACCCCTTATTGAGAAGGCAAATAATATGATCCTCAATGTATTTGTCTCATAAGCCTTTTAGGAAGCACTACAAGCACTACAAAAGAGAACCAAACTTGAAGTCAAACCACCTGTGTCTGAATCTTGCCTTTCCACCTTATTACCTGAGTGACCTTGTGTATGTCACTTCTAAAAAGAAAACCAAAAAAAAAAAACCCCTTTTCAACAGATTTGAAGGAAGGAAGGTGCTCTGCTATGCACAAACCCCCAGAAGCAGATCATCTGCAGATGATTTAGTAAGAAGGATCACACTAGTATTCTTGGTGAGAGGTGACCTGGGGTTTGAGCTAGACAAGGTCTTTTCTAGTTTTTAATATAAGGTTCCTAAATGTGTATATACATGTGTAAATGTATTTGGGTGCTAATCCTATGTACACCTAGTACAAGTACATGCCTCTTAAAAACAGATATTATCTCATTTCTATTTTTGAGTACCTGACAGAGTAGGGATTTAAATACTGCTGTCAATCAACTGACATATTTAGATCACTTTTCTCCCAAGAAGCACTGTCTATTTTTCCTTACCTTTGCTTATTTGTTGGTAACTCTGGCTTGCATTAGTAAGGCAGGTTGATAAAATGAAATTCCAGTAATTCTGAATTGAGATGATGGTTCAGTTCTAGGCTCTGAAATAGAATAAACAAATCTCTAGGTTGAGAGTTGACTTCCTTGGCCTGTGCTAAGAAAGATCCCTCCTTCTGTGTGTTCTATCATACTCTGATGCTCCAAACAAAGGGTTGCCCAAGAGTATAAAGACAGGGTCAATTTTAGGTTTTTAATCTGGTAAATGGATTCTTTACCAAATACATTTAAGAAAATCACCTGTTCCCAGTGGTCTTGTATCTCTTCAAATTCCTGCTTTTTGAACAAACACCTTCAATAAGGTACTCACAGTCCCATGACTTGTCTATTTAGGTACAGGTCATTTCTAAGGGTCTTCAAGAAAGGAACTGCAAATAGAACAGACATTAGCTGCTATCTCAAACTTGGAACTTCCATTATCTTTGTATGTGAAAAAGAAAAAAGAAAATCTATCTCTGTCCTCCCTCATGATTTATCTCTAATGAGTTTCTCCTTTTCCCAGATTGGGAAGACCTATAAATCCCCAGGAGTTTTATAGTCAACATTTCTTTACCATCGTTTATTATATTCATAATGCGACCCTTCCACTGACTCACAACTTGTACAGTTGCCTTTCTAATCAACCAAGAGGGCACTTTGGGGGCCAGTTACATGAGTCATGCATGATTCATCAATGAGAGTACCTTAATGAGCAGGAACAGCTGATGACTCAGGGGAACCTTTAAGAGGATGTGGATTCTGGCTGGTGGTACTAGGAAACAGGAATAGGTGAACTTATCCCGAGATCTCTAGGGTCCTTGCCTCTTTTGTGTCATCTTGAGTAGCTAACCTTGGGAGTCATTGACAATGGCATCTTCCAGAGTTGGTGCAGGTGTGACAACCTCAAGAGTAAGCTGCTAACAAAGGAAGTATCTGCAACAGAGAAGAAATCCTCCCAAAAGAAGACTGGGGTGACTTCTGATGAACATTTGATGTACCAAATTGAAATGTGAAATAGCTAATTAGAATTCTAACTATCCAGCTACCATTCAACTGCAGCTGTGATTCTATACATTATTATCAAATTCTGTTAATACATATATGCATATGCTATGATTATTCTAGGTTTAACTTTGTTTTCTCTTTAAAAAATAAGAAGTTGCTTCTTCCATGCTTGATTTACATTGTAAGCTCTCTCTCTCTCTCTCTCTCTCTCTCTCTCTCTCTCTCTCTCTCTCTCTCTCACACACACACACACACACACACACACACACACACACACTCCTTTTTTTTAGAAACCTATAGCTATTGTTACAATGTTCAACTTTACTGAAGACTCTGAAATAGAAGAGATGAATGAGCCAAAGAGAGGGAGAATGGGGAGCCTGATGCCTTAATTAGATATTTGGCTTCCTCTGAATAGACCCAACTTAGGACAGCATGTTTGGGCAAAGGATAGGGGCATGTTTTTGTCCCTGTGTCTTGAGTCAATATTTTCCTCTGTGCTTTATGTCAAATTGGCTATTACTGGGAGTTCAGTTCTTAGGATAAATAAAATTTGAAGGTAACCATTACCCCTCAAGCAATTAGTTAATAAGCATTTACTTTTGTTATTAGTATTCCTTTTTTGGAGTCAATTGAAGTTAGGTGATTTATCCAGGGTCAAACAGCTAGTAAGTGTCTGAGGTCAAATTTGAATTCAGGTCATCCTGACTCCAGAACTGAATGAGTTTTTATTAAGAGCTTGTTGTGCTGGTTATTAGGAATACTGATAAAGAAAACAATGGTTTCTGCCTTCAAAAGGCTAGCATTCTATTTATTTATTTATTTTAGTTTTTGCAAGGCAATGGGGTTAAGTGGCTTGCCCAAGGCCACACAGCTAGGTAATTATTAAATGTCTGAGGTCATATTTGAACTCCAAGGCCAGTGCTCTATCCACTGCATCACTTAGCAGCATTATAAGGCTAGCATTATAAAAAGAAAAGAGACAGCAAGTAAGCTGTGATGTACATATAAGATAGATACAGAACATATTATCCCAAAGGAAAAGACATTAGTGGCTGGGAGAACCAAGAAAAACCCTCTAGAAGGTGGTACTTGAGATACATCTTGAAGGAAGTCAGGAAAGCTAAGAAGCAGAAGAGATGATAAGAAATAGTGTTGGCGAGAGTTTGGTGTTTGCATGTGCAAGATACACGCAGAGAGAGCAGACAGAAGATTGTTTTTGTCCTTTTTTCTTGGGAAGAGGACCATGACCAGACATGGATCATGGTGATTGAGGAAGGAGATCTTGAGATAAGTCTTGAAGGAAGTCAGGAAAGCTAAGAAGTAGAAGAAATGATAAGAAATAGTGTTGGAGAGAGTCACATGGAGGACAGTCATGGAGGGAGAGAGGTAGAATATGTATAGTGAAGAGAATATCCCATTAATAGGTGACGTGACCCATTACATTATTATAATGTTGTAATAATGTGTTCTGTTCAAGGAATAACACATGTGCCAGCATGGCTTGATATGATTATATAGAGGAGGAACTAAAGTATAAGAAAAATGGGGATGATAATTGGAGACCTCTAATCAAAGCAGGCCCAGATAATAAACTAAACCTTGAAAATCATCAAATATTAGTACTAGAAAAGATTTTAGAACTCCCCTAGGCCATGCTCACTATTTTATAGATTAAAATAACCAAGAACCAAAGAGAAGAGAGGATTTGCTTAAGATCAAACAACTGCTGATAATAGGAAATATTTTATAAGCTTTCTAATTTCAAAATTGTACATTTCTATTGTGCATTATTCTACATGAGCTTCACAGATATCCTATGAGGTGGCTACCACAGTTTTTATCCACCTACCTCTCTATCTATCCATCAATCTATCTATCTGCCTATCTATGTGTATATACAGGTATGTGTTTTGCATGTAAATATGCATAGTATATCTATATTTCTATACATATATGGGCATGCACATATATGTATATAGTGGTATGTGTATACTCATAATTATCCTTTAAATTAAACATAACATTAAAATATTAGAATTACATTGATTTTAATTAATTAATTGAATGTTTGTGTGTGTGTGTGTGTGTGTGTGTGTGTGTTTTAAAAATAAGGTAAGTAGAGCTGAGAGGGGTGAAATGACTTATCCATAGTCACACACCTAGTAAGTGTCAGGAGAAGGATATGAACCCAAACCTGTCTAACTCTAGGAAAGGCCCTCTATCTGCTTTGCCAAAACAGAGTCAACTTCCCTGCCTTTTTATTGGCCCTCCCCAATGACTGAAATGCTCTCCCCTTACCCCCTGTACCCAATTTGGGTCTTTTAGCTTTCCTGGTTTCCTTCAAGATACAGCTGAAAGAAATCCCCCCAGCCCCAACCCATCCCTCATGCAGGAGTCCTTTTTCTGATCTCTTCTGTCTTTCCTAACATTACTAGTGCCTTCCCTTTGAAACCTGGGGAAGATCGTAGGTTAAAAAGGCCAAGATCTCCTTCTCCAGTCATGATCCATATTTGGCCACTGGACCCGGTGGCTCCAGGGGAGAAAGTGAGGCTGGTGACTTTGTACAAGCACCCTTTACTTTAATCTAATTCACTTGCATGTTATGGCATCACCGCCTTGTCGTCATGGTCCTCTTCCCAAGAAAAAAGGACAAAAAGCAATCTTCTGTCTGATCTCTCTGTATTTATCTTGTACACTCAAACCACAATAACATGCATGCACACATAGCGCTCCCTAAGAACAGGGACCGTGGCTATTGCTTTTCTGTGTATCCCCAGCATTTAACATGGTGCCTATCAGCTGCATGTTAATGGACACACTCTCTTCACTATACAAGACTCTGCCTTCTCACACCAGTGCCTTCTCCTGACTTCATTCTTTTCAAAACCCTTTACCCTTAGCCTAGGCCTCTTACTCATTCACTGGCTTCTTCCTTGCCATTCCAGAGGCCCCAAATCTGGAGGGCAGGAGAAAAATAGAAGAATAGAAAGAAAACATTCCTAAAGAAAGTTTACATCAATAAAAGAATAAGTGATGGGGATTTGTCTTAGTCCTTGTATTACTGTTTTGAAGCCTGAGTGTGTTCAATACAATCTCCACTTTCTAGTTTCCCTTAATTAATCTCCGAAGTCTCCTGGGTCTGACTGAAGTGGTCTTCTAGGAGGTGCTCTTCTCCCTGAAAAGGAGTCCACTTGAAGTTGCCCCTTCTGCTCTTAGGGGAGAACAATGAGGCTGAATTCTTTCCTGATTTCCGATTTGCCAACCTCCCTTTCTGAGTCTGAGAGAAAAAAAAAGAAAACACCCCCCTCCCCTCCATCTTGGCATAGTTGTATTGTTTGCTTTTCCTCTGTGATGGCTGTTGGTGTAAGCAAGATCAGGGCCACACTCAGACACTTCCTCCATCCCCTAATTAACTGACATTGGCTCCAGAAGGACTGGATTGTTGTCCCTGGGGTTGGCGACGAGCATGGCGACAGCAGGACCCTGCAGGGTCTGATGTGTCCTGGGGGAGGGGGATCAGTGAGACAGAGGAGAAAGAGGATGGGAGGGGGAAGACAGGAAGCTTCCAGTCTTAAGATGGGAAGCTCATTAAAGTCCTGTAAGAGAGTCTCCAATGGGTCTCTGAAGACCAAAAACAGTAACAAAATGGTACTGCATGTTCTGATAAAACAAGAAAGCATATTTCACCCTCTTTGAACTCATAAAGTTATGTCCCCATGGGGATCAAAAAAGGCAAAAGCAATATTTGGAGATAAATAGGAAAGGAATGAGAAGCAAAGGGATGGAAAAAAGAATTGATCTGACCCTCATATAAGCATCAATTATAAAGTATCACAGTGCTTAGGGAAGAAGACTGGCTATGGAGTCAGAGGTACCCTGGTGAGGTAGCAAGAATTAATCACCTAGAGGCAGGAAAGCCAAGGTTCAAATTCCACCAAGGTCCTTGTCAGCCTTGTGGCCCTGGAAGAAATCAAAACTCAGAGACTCAGTTTCCTTATTTATAAAATGAAAGGACTGGACTTGATGAGTTGCAAGGAGCCTTCCTAGCTATAAAAGGATGAGCTGAGTACAACGCTTTTAATCTGCTACTAATTATTTGTGTGACTGAGGAAGAACTCTATAAGCTTCAGTATTTTAACTGTAAAATGAGGGGATTGCATTAACTGAATTCTTTCCTTTTTCTACATCCAACAGAACCTTAGATTCATAACAAGCATAGGCACAGATATCATTTTCTACACATTTACTGGATTGCTGCCATATGTCAGCAGTTTGGAGAATAAATGTTAAGGGTAGTACCACAATCAGGAAGATGAAGAAGAGAGGAAGAAAGAGCCCTGAGAAAGGCTCTCTTCCACTCTGAGGTTGCCTGTAGTTGCATCTGACTCTATGACCCATCTGGAGCTTTCTTTGCAGAAATATTGGAGGGGTTTACCATTTCCTTCTCTGGCTCATTTTATAGAAACTGAGGCAAACAGGTTTAAGTAACTTGCCCAGGGTCACACAGCTGGCTAGTAAGTGTCTGAGGCCAGATTTGAACTTGGGAAAAATGAATCTTCTTGGCTCCAGGCCAGGTACTTTATCCACTAGACTAGACCATTTAGTGGCCCTAAGGTTTCCCAGAGTAAGTAAATAAAAACCTTAAGTGCCTGGGCTTCTGGGTAGATGTGAGGATGATCCATTCTATTGTGGTAAAGCTATGTCTTTTGAAAGAAAGGAACACAAGGAAACTTGGAGGAGGAAATGGCAAACCACTTTAACATTTTTGCCAAGGAAACTCTAAGAAGTGGACACAACTAAAAATAACTGAACCACAATAATAAAGCCAAGAAAGGTAATTAAGATCTTAGACTGGGAGACTAGGCTTTGGAGAATCTACTTATCTGAGTAGCTTCTTTCATAGACCTGTGTTATGGTTTCCAGTATTTCTGGTGTCCCAAAGAAAAGTGAAATGCTAGACACAGGGAGAGAGGGGAGAGGGAGAGAGAAAGAAAGAGAGAATGAGAGAGAGAAAGAAAAACCAAGTGTGACCAATTCCCCCACCGGGGTCTTTTTTAGTAATAGTCATATGCACCCATATGTCTCTGCAATATTTTAAGGATTACCAAGAACCTCCTTTAAAGTACCTGATGTGGGGTGGCTAGGTGGCACAGGGGATAGAGCATTGCTCCTGGAGTCAGGAGGACCTGAGTTCAAATCCAACCTCAGACACTTAATAATTACCTAGCTGTATGGCCTTGGGCAAGTCACTTAACCCCATTGCCTTGCAAAAAATAAACAAAAAAACCAAATGAATGAATAAATAATTAAATGAGCAAGTAAATAAATAATAAAGTTCTTGATGCTTACATGAAGGTCAGATCAATTCTTTCTTCCTTTTTTCCTTTGCTTCTTGTCCCTTTCCTACTTGTCATAAAACTTGCCTCCACCTTGTTTAATCCTCATAGTGATATAACTTCATGAGTTCAAAGTGGGTGAAATGTGCTTTCTTCTTTTATCATGGGTAATTCTATTTTCCTGTTTTCTAGAAAAGGGAATAGAAACTTATGGATGTAAAGGGACTTTTGCTCAAAGTCATTCAGTTAATAAATGCCTGACCCAGGATTTGAAAATAGACCTCTGGTCCCATGCTTGCCGCTATCCTAGGGAGACAAGTCAAAATGAAGGGAGCAAACTCCTGAATACTCTCATTTGTCCCCTCAAGGATCTGTCTGTCTTGCTATCCTTCACACAGAAGGCTGTATTTCTTGTTTTTAATTTGCCTTGGGCATATTTGCTTGAAGGATGTTTCTCCCATTGGATCATAAGCCTCCTGAGGGCAGGGGCTGACTTTTTGTCTCTTTTTGTATATCCATACTAAGCCCTAGGCTTGTTGTGGAAGTTGAGTCTCACTTCATCTTTTCTGCAGGTCTTAAGTAAAGGCAGGAAGACAATTGAAGTGAATTCTTCTCCAAAAGACTTCAAAGATTCCTTTCACCTTTGATAATGTTTGATTCAATGACTTGTCCTGGGCTGGGCCTTCAGGGTTGACTATACTATGGTTGGGTCACCATAATCCAGGGAGTGGTTTTTAGCTCCATGGGTTCAGAAATTCTATACCATTATAGGATAAAGAATTGCACAGGTTAATCTGGTCCAGTGCCTTATTTTCAAGGGCACTTGCTACTTGTGCCATACAACCCTGTCCTTTAAAAAAATTCTATTGGGGTGAAAGTTGTTTGTTCTTCATCCTTGAGTAGGATCAATGACATCAGGAAGATGATGTCCTGACTTGCAGGTGAATTAGATTTAAGTGAGGCAAGGCTGTATGAAGTGACCAGCCCTGATGTCACTCTCTCCTCTAAAATTGGTATTCCAATAAAAATAAATACAAATTCATGGAGGAAGGGGGTTGGGAATACTAATAACTAAGAGAAATCAAAAGACACCTTTTGGAGAAAGCAGCACTCTTTCTCATTAAAGTTGTGTCCTATTCTTTGTGATTCTATTTAGGGTTTTTTTAGGAGTGGTTTGCCATTTCCTTCTCTAGTTCATTTTACAGAGGAGGAAAGTGAGGCAGAGTTAAGTGACTTAACCCAGAGTCACACAGTTAGGAAGTGTCTCGGACCACATTTGCACTCAGGAGGATGAGATGATACACAGTCAACCTATGAACGGGCCCAGTTTGGAAAAACTTATCAAGAATTTGTACTGGGGGGCGGCTAGAAGGCACAGTGGATAGAGCACCTCCCCTGGAGTCAGGAGAACCTGAGTTCAAATCTGACCTCAGGTACTTAATAATTGCCTAGCTGTGTGATCTTGGGCAAGTCACTTAACCCCATTGCCTTAAATAAAATTAAAAAAAAATTTTTTTAAAGAGTTTATTACTGACTACCATAGCCTTCAGGGACTCAGCTCCATGATGCTCTCTGATGACTTTGATAGAGAAGACTCCAGAGCTATTTCTGGGTGGATAGCTCTGAATTGTAGTGTGAAAGCCTGCTGGAGACAGTCAGATGACACCCTCTGTCTCCAGACTCATTCATGGACTTGTCATCATATCACTCATCTTCCTTTCAGTTATTGTCATTGTCTGTCACATTTCCCAAATTCTCAGATTATTTTCCCTTTATTCCATTTGTGAATGGATTGACTCCTTTGTCATGCAAGGGAAGCATCTTAATCTCATCACTGAGCTGTCTCCAATTCAAAAATATGGGCTAGGAAAGGCCTAGGGGAAGGGCCAGTATAGACAGTTAACTAATCTCTTCCATTGAATGCTTTGTCTGATCCAAAGACTACAACTTCCAGAAGTTGTTCTAAGATGCTGGGGGTGGGGTAGAATGGGGTGGTGACCTGGAAGACTTTTCTTTCTTCTTTTTTTAAAAAATAATATATAATGTCTTGTTTTCCCTCAATTAAATGTTAAAAACAATTTTTTCACATTTATGTTTCTTTATTTTTTAAATTCCAAATTCTATCTCTCTCCCCCACCTCACCTTCTCCAGATGGCAAGCAGTCAGATATAAGAATCTTATTTATTTGCCCTTTCTCTGTCCATTTTTCAAACTAACCACTCACTATAACAAGTAACCAAGAACGGACCATAAAAGAAGTCTGTCATGGGGACTGAAAATAGGATTTGAAAAGAAACTAGGGAGCTCTTGTGTAGGAATCTGTGGAGGCTTCCTATTTTTTCTTCATCCTTATCAAATGAGATAATATTTGTAAAGGGCTTAGTCTATGGTTGGCAGACAATTAGTCCTAGCTTCTCTATAGCCAATTCATTTCCAGTTTGTCAGGTCCACCTTCCCAACCTCCATCTTTTTTTTTTTTTAGGTTTTTGCAAGGCAAACGTGGTTAAGTGGCTTGCCCAAGGGTACACAGCTAGGTCATTATTAAGTGTCTGAGACCGGATTTGAACCCAGGTACTCCTGACTCCAAGGCTGGTGCTTTATCCACTATGCCACCTAGCCACCCCTCCATCCTTTCTCTCCATTCACAAGCCAACACCCCAATTTAGAATTTCATTCCCTGTTCTGGTTGATGCAATGGATGGAATAATGGCTCTGTTGTCAAGGTCTATCTGAATTCAGAGTTAGCCATAGCCACTAACTGTATGGTCCTGGGCAAATCACTTCAACTCTCACTAAGTGAGTTTCTTCAACTATAAAATGGGGATTGTAACAAGATTGACCTCACAGGTTATTGAGAAAATTAAATGATATGATATTTCTAAAGTCCTTAGCACCCTTATCTAGTACATGTTATTCAGCCATGTCTGACTCTTCGTGACCCTGCGTGATCCTATTATCTATGGGGTTTTCTTGGTAAGGATACCGGAGTGGTGGTCCATTTCCTTCTTCAGGGAATTAAGGCAAACAGAGGTAAAGTGATTTGCCTAGAGTCACACAGCTGTCTGAGGTCAGATTTGAATTCAGGTATTCTGGAGTCCACCAATATTTTATCCATTGAATCTCCTAGCTTACCCTATATAGCACTTAATGGTTGGCACCTAATAACTTTTTCTTCCTTCCTTCCTTCCTTCCTTCTTCCCTCCCCTTCCTTCCTTCCTTCCTTCCTTCCTTCCTTCCTTCCTTCCTTCCTTCCTTCCTTCCTTCCTTCCTTCCTTCCCTCCTTCCTTCCCTCCCTCCCCTTCCTTCCTTCCTTCCTCCCTTCCTTTCTTTTCTTCCTTCCTTAGTTCCTTTCCTTAACTTCCTTCTGCCCTCCTTTCTTTCAAATAGAGTGAACTATTAATAAATATTTGGTAAATGGATAAAATGAAATTATGTGATAAGCAGAATCATCATGGCTATCTTATATATTGTGCTTTAAAGTTTAGTAGCTCGACCTATTTGCCTGTGTTAGCTCATTTGATCTTCATAACAAGCCTAAGGTAAGTCCTATTATTATTGTCCTTTTGTAGTTGAGGAAACGGAAGTACAGAACATGGTCAGAGACTTGGTCAGGGCCATATGGCAGGATTAGAACTCTTATCTTTCTGACTCCAACAACTACCCATTCATTATTTGCTTCACTGTCACTTAGCTACCAAACCAGAGCCTGGCTAGGTAAGTATAGTAAGCATTTATTTCATTCAGGAAAAATAATGGAATTTTATGCCCATCTCTCTCTCTCTCTCTTTTGTTTTTTTTTTTTATTTAAGGCAATGGGATTAAGTGACTTGCCCAAGATCACACAGCTACACAATTATTAAGTGTCTGAGTTTTCATTTGAACTCAGGTCCTCCTGAATCCAAGGCCAGTGCTCTATCTACTGCACCACCTAACTACCCTTTTGTATCCATCTCTTAATAGAGAAGTAATAAAGTAAATATGCAAAATTAGATTTATTTTATTTTACTATAGCTATTTGGTACAAATGTTCTGCTTTTTCTTCATCTTTTCTGTAGGTATAGAGGAAGAAAATGATGCTTAATAATTGAAAACAAAATTTACTTGAAAAAAATTTTAATTCTTCTTCATTCATTTCATTCATTTGCAAGGCAGCTGGCAAGACCTTTGAAGCCCTCTTCACATGCCACTGGTGTTGGTTCTCCCAGAAAGTTCCCAGAAGGCTTGTCTCCTCTAATATGCCAGAGGCCAATCTCAGTTTGGTTTATTTTTCTGGGGCAAATGGACATGATACTCATAAGGGAATTATAAGCCCTTCCTTGGGGACTCAGGTTACACCAGCCCTTGGCCAAATCACTTATTTTATGGCAAAATGAACCTGAACCTAGCAAAATAAGGCAAAGGAAATGAACCCCCTACTCATTTTCCCCATCTCTGCAGCAATATTCAGTGAACCAGTGTGAGGAAAAACACAGGGAGCTGGAAGAGACCTTGAAGCTGGCCGTCTAGTCCAACCAGTAGTGTGCTGGTAAATGTTTAACAGTTGGGTCTCAAAAAATGTTTTCAGGACACACTGTTAAATTTAATCTGCACTTATATTTTTCTCTATCACTTTTTAAAATCTTTTGCTGTTCAGTCATGTCTGACTCCTCATAACCCCATTTGGGATTTTCTTAGGAAAGATACTGGAGTGGTTTGCCATTTCCATCTCTAACTCATTTGATAGGTGAAGAAACTGAGGCAAAACAGGGTGAGGTGACTTGCCCAGAGTCATACAGCTAGTGAGTGAGGTCAGATTTGAACTCAGGTCTTCCTGACTCCAGGCCCAGACCTCTTTCCACTTAGCTAGCTAGAAGAGAGAGCAATAAAACACATCAAGTCTTCATTTATAGCATCTGCCAAATTCTAAGGGAAAAAAATTTAAATTAACTCTCAAACAAGTGTATGCAAATTCAGAGATTGATTTCTCATTTTACAAATAAGGAAACTGAGACCCCAAGAAAAGAAGTTTAACTCCACTCTATCCCAGAATTCTATATTCCTTCCCTGGCACTAGTTTAATTTTCAGTCTTAATGAACTGAAGGTGTTCTGCCTTCTTCTTATAAAGAATCACATATATATATATATATATATAAAGCTGAGAAGGACTCTTATAGGCCATCAGGTCTAACATCCTCCTTTTACAGAGAAGGAAACTGAGGTCAGGAAGTGAAGAGACATGGTCAAGGTCACAGCTGGCTATAAACAATAGAACTGGGTTGGAGGCCAGTTGTTCATTCTTTCCCACAATACCGGGCCATGACTGGGAAGCTTTCTGTGTGGGTTTTGCCTATGTTTTTACTTAAAGATCCGCTTTCTCATCTGTGTAAGGCCATGAACTTGTTGTGTGATCTGAGATCAATAGCTCTGGGTCCCTGTTTCCTCAACTGTGAACAATGGTTACCCTGACAGACTGGGTAACATCAGAAAGAAGGAAAGAAAACCAGGCATTTGGGAAGAGACCGTCATCAGAGGCCCCATTGCCATTTCCTCCATGCATGTTTCTTTTGAACTGGGCCACCATGGCCTATAAAACTGTAATGACCATATTCCCCATTGTCCACCTCTCTGATCTATCTTTTCCTGCTTGGCCATGGCCATGTCCATGATATGGTAGATGGGATGTCACCTAACCAGGAGGCCTGGGAATGGTTTTAGCAAATGTGTGGGGGATTCGGTTTTCCTTCCATTGAACTTCCAGATCCTTTTCTGGTGGTCATCACCATTCTTTTTAACCTATGTCTTGCCACTGGACTCTGATGACTCAGGAAGAGAGAATGAGGTTGATGACTTTGCATTGCTCTGCCTCTCTTTGATCCAGTTTAATTTGCAAGTCAAGACATCATCCTCCTGATGTCATTGGTTCTCTTAGGGAAGAAGCACTAACAACAAGAACCTTTAACTCTCTTATGGATTTTATAATGGACTACCTGGCAATATTGTATGTCCTCTGCTATATTGTAAACTCCATGAGGGAGGGATCTGCCTTACTCCTCACTATAGTCCTATCTATAGACGGTCAGAGCTGAGTAGACTCTGATATCCAATGTCAGAACTGGGAAGAACCTTGGAACTTAGAATATCATAGTTTAAGAGAGACATTCAGGACATGGAATGCCAATCATAAAAGAGATATTAGAAGATGGAATCAGAAATGAGAAGGATAATTAAAGCAGAGATTGCCAGAGATGAGAAGGACCTTAAATCAAAAATGTCAGAGATGAGAGGGGCATTTAGAATATGGAATGTCAGCTATGAGAGGGACCATAAAATGGAATGTCAGAGATGAAAAGGACCTTAGAACAGAGAATGCTAGAGATGAATGAGAGTGAGACTTAGAACAGAAGTTGGTAAAGCCTGAGGAGATCTTACAACAGAGAATGTCAAAGCAAATAAGGACCAGGAATGTCAGAGATGGGAGGGATCTTTGAACAACAAATTTTAGTGTTGGGAAGGGTGGGGAAAAATTAGGATGGAACATGTCAGAACTAGCTTAATTACCATTTGATCATTTGATATAAAGAAAGAAAATTTGGGGGAAAGGAGGGAATACTGTGGATAGTTGCAATAGTCTCAAAATAAGTTGATGAAATATTTATTACATACACACACACACACACACACACACACACACACACACAAGTTCCCCATAGCCAACATTCAACTCAGTTCAGCTTGACTATCACTGTGACTCTTGAACTGAAATTTTATTTTATTTTTGTACAAACTCCAAAACCCATCTCAAGCCTAGGCCCCATTGCCATTGGCCTATCACTCCTCAGCAAGTGGACTTTTTCTCTGCTCTATTCATTTCTGGGACATTTCAAACCCAGGTACTGCCTGCTGAGATTGTCTAGGCAGGAGGCTACCTCTTCAATAGCAAAGAATAGGCAGACTGAAGATATTTCTCTTAATAATTCCAGCAATTAAAAAATAATTTAATCCAACTTCACTTTCTCCACTGAACAATCTGGATTATTGCTTCAACTCTCAGAGTTAGATGGACTATCAAAATGTGGACTACTGATAATAACATTAACACTAATGGGAGAAGGCAACTAGGTGGCACAGTGAATAGAGCACCAGCCCTGGAGTCAGGAAGACCTGAATTCAAATCCAGCCTGGGATACCTAATAATTACCTAGCTGTGTGACCTTGGGCAAGTCACTTAACCCCACTGCCTTATTTAAAAAAAGACTAATGAGAGAGAAGGGCTATTTTCATACTAAGGAAAAGGGAAAAACTCCAAATGAATCAATTACATCATAAAATTCACTGAGTGACTTGGGGCCAATCATCTGATCTCTCTGAGTGACTCTCAGAAATCATCTTTATTATGTAAGATCTCAGCTAGTTGATGAGGTGCCAGATGAAGTCCATCTTTGAGAAATAAAACTAACTTTGTGCCTCTCCTTTTGCAGTTCCAGGAAAACCAAATCATGAATCTCTGAAAATTTTCTTTCTAGGCAGTTGAGGCTAAATAACTTGGCCAGGATCATAAAACTAGTAAATGTCTGAGGCCAGATTTGAATTAAATGTTCCTGACTCCAGGGCTAGTGCTGTATTTATTACACCACCTAGCTATCCTTCATCATCCTCCTCCTCATCATCAATCATCTGAATGGGCTCTAGCAGAGTTGGTCCTTGAGTCAACCATGTGAGGACTCCATCTTGACTAGAATAAATTGTAGCTTGGACCACAGCTTCCTCCTCTGCAAAATGGGTCATCGGATTTTGTGCTGTAAAGGGCTGCAGAAGTCATGGAATCAGGATTGGGATATTAATGCATTGTTGGTGGAGCTGTGAACTGATCCAACCATTCTGGAGAGTAATATGCCCAAAGAGCAATAAAACTGATCATACCTTTTGACCCAGCAATACCAATACTCTTCCTATATTCAGTAATACAATACCAATACTCATGCTATATCCAGAAGAAATCATAAAAAATGAGAAAAGTCCCACATGTTCCAAAATATTCATAGTAGCTCTTTATGTACTGGCAAAGAATTAGAATTTGAGGGGATGTCCATCAACTGGGAAATGGCATATGAATGTTATGGATTACTATTCTATAAAAAACCATGAATGGCCTAGAGAAGCATGGATTGAATTACCGGATCTGATGCTGAATGAAGGGAGTAGCACCAAGAGAACAATATACACCTTAACAACAACATTGTGAGATGTTCAACTGTGAAGGAACCAGCTCCTCTCAGCAGTTCAGGGAGCTAGGGCAACTCTAGAAGACCAGCCAAGGACAATGCTATCTTCATCCAGAGGAAGAAAACCAAAACAAATTAAAACAAAACAAAACAAAAGTAATCTGAACGAACATTACATTCACTTCTTAAAAATTTCTCTTATGTTTTCCTTTCCTGTCTCATGGTTTTCTCCATTTTCTCTTGATCTTAATTCCTCATACAGAAAATGACTAATCTGTAAACATGTTAAACATAAATGTATATGTCCAATATTTGTCAAATTGCTCACTGCTGAGGGGAGGAGGGTGGGAAGGGAGGGTGGAAGGAAAATATGGAACTTAAAAATATGCATATGCATGTGGATGAATGTCAAAAACCTTTCGTAATATGCAATTGGAAAAATAAAATTAAATGTCAATTGGCATTAGAAAATGAAGGTCATGAAATCTCTACTCTCATTTTACAGAGGAACCTCACAATAAATGAATTGGCCAAGGTCACATAGGTAGTAAGTGATGGAGGCCAATTTTCCTCTAACTCCAAATTCAGAGTCTTTTCTTCTGCCAGAGTATAATCTTTAAAATTCTCCTAGATGAGGGTTGGGGAGTTGGGGGTGGGGAGAGAAAGGAAGTCAGGAAGGACAAAGGGAAAATGAGAACATGGTGAAGCCCAGAACTGTTATGACATCAACATCAATGCATTATATTTATATGCAGGCAAGACTGATCAAAGGATCTACAAAACCTACATCTGGGGCAGCTAGGTGGTGCATTGGATAAAGTACTGGCCTTGGAGTCAGGAGTACCTGAGTTCAAATCCGATTTCAGACACTTAATAATGACCTAGCTGTGTGGCCTTGGGCAAGTCACTTAACCCCATTTGCCTTGCAAAAAAAAAAAACAAACAAAAAAATGCCCCTAGATCTTTACCTTGAGAATTGGCAATCCTCATTGGAGGGTATGAGAAAAGGTTGCAAGCAATCCCTGATATCTAGATTGCCAGTATCTTCTTTCTTATCCTCATAAACTCTTGGGAGAGAACTTCTATTCAAACAAGTGGTAAAGAGAGTCACTGAGGAAATTATAATTTTCAGAAGTTCCCCCAACCTTCCACACATACACATCTCATTTACTCTAATAATAATAATGGCTAGAATTGATTTAGCAATTTAGGCTTGTGACCTTCTTTGCTTGTGTTATCTCAGTGGATTTTCATAACCTGGAAGGGAGGTGCACTAATTACCCCCCATTGTACAGATGAAGAAACTGAACCTGAGAGGACAAGCCCAGGGTCCCACAGTTAAGTGAGTCTCAAGATCAGTCTTCAAAGAAAGGTCTTGCCGATTCCACCTAGAACATTCAGTTCTCTTGTGTCACTTGACCTTTTCTTCTTCCCACTGAATTTGGAGTCCTCCATGTGCGGGTAAGATTTCACCATCTTGATCTAGTCCTGATCACCCGACACTTCCCAGCCACCTACAAGTCATGTGACCATGGTTACCCTCCTGCCTTCCCCTCTCTGCTTTGGTCCTCTATGTCCCCTTTATACCTGACCTTCCCTTCTTAGAATAATTCCTTTCCAGTAAAGACTGCCCTGCTTGCTTTTGGGGTACCTACCACAATCAATTCTCTCTTATTTATTTGTACACATCCAAAACAGAGCTTTGTAGTCACACAAGGAGTCCTTCCAGAAAGAAATAGGGAGGGCAGCTAGGTGGCACAGTGGATAGAGTACTGGCCCTAGAGTCAGGAGTACCTGAGTTCAAATCCGACTTTAGACACTTAATAATTACCTAGCTGTGTGGCCTTGGGCAAACCACTTAACCCTGTTCCCCTTGCAAAAACCTTTAAAAAAAGAAAAAATAGAGGATTATGGGAGTATTCTGCAACATTTCCTGGGTGGGACAAGGAGGCAGGGCACAGGGGACATCTGAGACTTTGACTTTAACCTAGCTTCATTTGGAGATGTGCTCTGTCTGCTTGCTGACATCTGATTGGGAGTCATGAAGAGAAATTAATGCATTTGTTCAGTGCTGTCAAGAAAACAAATAAATGCTCACTTCCACCTAATCCAGCTGACTCCTAAAATGGAACCAGCCTCCATTTCTCCCTTGAATAAAAAAAAACTATACATCCACACATTTCGACATATGTGAATGCACACATGCAGGTGTATCTAGATACATATATGTTGTGTTTATACACATATGTGTATGGATGTATATGTATGGAATTATGCATGTCTCTAGATATTGATTAGATATAGATATTCGGCCTTTTGATTTTTTTCCTCTTCAATCCCGACCTAGAGGGGCTCTGAAACTTCAGGAGAATTGTCTTCTAGGAAATGGGGTAGCCTGAGGCTTTCTCTCTGTCATTTTCGAGACCCCCTCATTTTAAAGGGTTGCATGAACTGGAAGAATTCCTTCAAGTTCTAACATTCCATTTTGGGGTGTCCTGGGTGCTAACATGTTCCTGTCTCTGATTTTCTAACCTCTGGCATCCCATGCGCTTCTGCCATCCCCTGTTCTAAGGCCCTTCCATATCTGACTTTGAGTTAGCTACCCTGAGATCTCCCCCCCAGGACCTAAGCGGCTGCCGTTCCTCTCGCCAGCAGCAGGTGGCGCCAAAAGAACGGTGTAGAGAGGAGCCAGCCTGGGCTCAGGGCGCTGCTAGGCAGGATCTCTAGGCTGCCCAGGGAAGCTCAGCTCTGCCCGGCCCAGGGTGCGGGCTTGATGCTGCAGTGTGCCTGCCCTTTACGAAGCTCCCAGGATTCAGGTTGGGGTTTTGCCCAGCTGTCCCGGAGCATTGGGGGGGCGCTGTGACCCAACGTTCGTTTTTCAGCATCAAATAAGTTAGCACAAGTGAGATCCAGGAACAGAAGCAGGGGAGGGTTTTTTTGGTTCCCTGAGCCACAGTAATTTCCCTTTAGTCGTTTAAAAGAAAAGAATAAATGCTTAAATCCTCTCTCCTGCACCCCAGGGCAAAAGCCCAAGCCGAGAGGCCCAACCCGGCTTCTGCCGGCACCTTTGCAAATTACCTGCGGGGACTGGATGGGAGGGAGGAGGAGGAGGAGGAGGAGCCTTCCTCCCCAAGCCAGCCCAAGCCGTGGGGAAAGGTTTGGAGCAAGCCAGAGGTTGGTGGGGGTTGGGGAGGCCTGGAGAGGGATGGGAGGGGCTGCTACGAAAGTAGTGAAGGGGGTGGGGAGGGATGGGGGGGCTCTAGGGGGACCGATCTGGGATTGCAAACTCCACTCCTTGCCCCTCCCCTTCTCCCAAAGCAATCCCTGGAGGTTGAGGGAGATGAGGGAAGGAGGGAGTGCCACCCACCGCTCAGAGTACCCCATTAAAGTGAGCAGGGGGCTTCTCTTTTGTCTAGGGCAAGGAGGAAGGTGTCTGGGTAGCTCTGAATATATAATTTGGCCCCCAGAAACTGCTTGGGGGAGGCTGTAAAGGGGGGCTTTGGAGGGGGAGGGTAACAATCGATTCCGAAATAACCATTTTTCTGGTAGTTTCCTGATTTCAATGAATATATTGGAGGTGGGAGATATTTTTCAGAGACAAGATTGAGCGAGATAGAGAGAAATGAAAGACAGATGAAAGAAAAGTTGGAAAAGATAGCAGGATTGGGAAAGAGAGACAGAGAGATCCAGAGGGAGACAACAGAGGCAGAGAACTGAGAGCTGGGTTGGGAGGTAAGGAATTGGGTTTTATATGTGTTCGAATCTACCCATTTTCATTCATAATTAGCCCATAAAACAACTTTGAAGCACATTATCTTCATAAAGGTACCTAGAGCCCTGGAACTGAGAGCAGGCAGATCAGGCTTCCACTGCCCAAGAAAACCGCCTCAATTTTCTCTTCTCTAAAATGGGTATAATGGTTCATTAATTCGAACGATTTTACACAAGGCGTTTTGTAAATCCCTAAAGCCCTTCAGAAGAAAGATTTTAGTTCTATGCTAAAACCTGGAGATAACAATACAAAAACGAAATCTGTCTCTGCCATGTAGCACCTTGCTTTTTATTGGACCGGGAGGCGTATTTTGATTTGGAAAGGAACTGTTGTTACATGAGCTGTAATTGTTATTGGTTCCTCAAAACCAGATCCCTGGACTATTCTCAGTGACCTGCTCCCCAAATCTTGGAAGTATCCTTGGTCTCTGAGGTCATCCATTCATTCTCCCCACTCATACACACATGGAAAAGGGATTGAGTCTATGAGAAATCCTCCTTTCCTTCCACCCCCTTGCCAGACTCCGATAGTCTTCTGGAAATGGGGAACCCCTGAGTGTTTCAGGTCCCCATTTTTGATAATTTCTTTTATTAGTAGCCCTTTTTACAGAAGGAGAATCAAGGACAGTGAAGTCAAGGCTCTCCATGATGAGAGGCTTAATTATATTTATATATAATATATTTACATATATAATTTAATTATATCTTCAATAATTATAATTAATGACTCATAAAACTTAAAAAAGGGCTCATTTTGACATCTGTGAACCCGAGGACCAGAACAGAGAAACATCCTGCTTAAGGTCCAACAGCCTTCTACCCCTTCAAGGAGAAAGGAATGCTGCTCCCCCCCC
This sequence comes from Macrotis lagotis, assembly GCF_037893015.1. Lineage (NCBI taxonomy): Eukaryota > Metazoa > Chordata > Mammalia > Peramelemorphia > Peramelidae > Macrotis > Macrotis lagotis. The sequence goes on from NC_133666.1 coordinate 676,036,855, forward strand.
CCCCCACATTTTCCAATGGAGGGGTGAATAGATTGCCACAAACAACTTTGCCCTTGGGTCCTCTTCAGGATTATTTTTAATTGCTATGGGGCTACTAAGACTGTGTCTTCCTAGAATATGGGTCCTGGGACTCGAGTTCCTCTTCTGAAGAATCAGAATCTTGTTCCTAGGGCATTAGGGTCATTTCTGCTAAGGGGAGTGGAGATGAACGAAGGTGTGTGTGTGTGTGTGTGTGTGTGTGTGTGTGTGTGTGTGTGTGTGTGTGTGTGTGTGTGTGTGTGTGTAGAATTCAAGGATAGAAACGAATAAAAACCCCGAACAAGGTAAAAGTGATTTCATGCTCCTCCGTGTCTTCGTCTCCAAATACCAGCCAAAAGGAGTAGAGGATTAGGTCCCTTAGCCCCATTTCACAGATGGAGACACTGACTCCAAGATAAGGGAAATAAATAACTTAAGTGTCCGAAATCTCACAGAGAGTTAGTGGCAGACTTATTTTTTATGAGCCATTTACTTCTGCAGCTCAGTTTTCTGTCTTCCCTAGGTCATTCATTCCCTACCCAATTGTGTATTAAACACACTTTCTCCACCTCTGTATCTGTCACGACTAGGTGGTTTTGTGTAGGTGTTTGTTTTTGTATTTGTGCGTGTCTGTGTCCTCTCTCTCTCTCTCTCTCTCTCTCTCTCTCTGTCTCTCTCTCTCTCTTTCTCTCCCCCCCAACCCGTTTGTCTTTCTGTATGACTGTGCATCTTTTTGTCTTTCAGTTTGTCTCAATCGGACTGTTTCTCTGCCTGACTCCATCTGTCTGTCTGCCTGCCTGCCTGCCTGTCTGTCTGTCTGTCTGTCTGTCTGTCTGTCTGTCTGTCTCTCTCTCTCTCTCTCTCTCACACACACACACACACACACACACACACACACACACACACACACACAATTTCTTTGCAGTTCCTTGCGTGAAGACTGTTCCCGGGCTCTCCCCTTACCTTTCGCAACCCAAATATTTGCTGAATGAAACGAAATAGAAATAGATCTCATTGATGGTGAAGGGTGGAGATGGGGGCAGAAGGGCCCTGGTTTTTTTTCTTTTTCCATTATACTCTATTGTCCTCACTACTTTGGAACCGGGTTTTCTGGTTCGTCTGATGGAAAGGGGTGAAAAGGTGAAACCCACCTCCTGCCTCTCCCTGCCTGCCTCTGGAAGGCAGGGTGAACCCGTCCTTAAGGTAAAAAGAAGAGGTACAGCCAAATCTGGAGGCAGTCAGTGCCATGGCAGGCTGGCACCCAAGGGGAACCGATCAGAGGAACGGTGCCCCAGCCTCCTGTCGCGGCTCTCGTCTCCACCGCTCTCCCTCTAACCTTTCCCCCCGTTTCAAAGAAAACTGCTCCCACACGGGTCTCCAACAGGAGGGAGGAGCAGCAAACCAAATGGGCACGTCCATAAGGAGTTTGGGCTCGGGAGTTTTCGTTAAAAAACAAAACGGGTCCACTAAGTAAGTGGGGTCTGGCTGGTAAGGAGAAGGAAGTCGAGTTGGAGAGTTTCTGGAGCCCTGGTAGCGTGGCGTAGTGCCAGGCGTCGCTGGCTGGGCTGACCTCTGCGGCCCCCACCCCCACCCCAAGGGGTTGGGGGGGAGGGGGCAACGTGCGTGGCACGGTAAAAACCAGTCGTTCCACAACAAGAAACCAGATCCCCGGGTGTCATTAGGGGGAAATTGAAGTGGCCTGGGAAGATCACATTTCAAAAGATGGAGTAGAATGTGTGAGTTTCGAGGAGGGGGTGAAGGGGCGCGGGGGGCGGCCAAGGACCTATGGGGAAAGGCCCGAGAAGGGTGAAGAGGCCGGACCAGGCCTGCCAGGGTCGGAGTTGGAAAAGTTTATCCCCTCTTGGGTTATCCAGCGAGAGACTCTCTGTCTCTCTGTCTCTCTGTCTCTCTGTCTCTCTGTCTCTCTTTCTCTCTGTCTCTCTGTCTCTCTGTGTCTCTCTCTGTCTCTCTCTCTCTCCCCCTCCCTCTCCTTCTCCCTTCTCTCTCTTTCTTCCCCGCCCATCCCAAGCTGTGAAAGGCAGGGGCTCTTCGGCAGGACTAACATTTCGAATGCAATTCTCAAAAAAAAAAAAAAGAAAGAAAAAAAAAGCTCCCATTGAAGGTGTCGCTTTTGGCCACTGGCAAGTTTCACCTTAGTTCCAGAATTTCTGACTCAGCTCTTCCCAAACTCTGATGGAAAGTAACCAGACTCGATCCTCTCAAGGCCCTTCAAGTTCTCTAAGGTGCCCAGGGCCTCTGAATCCAGAGCTGGGCCACCTGCCAGACGATCCCATTTCGGACCCTTCCTAGTCCCATGACTGTGGGAGGGCCGCTTACTCTCCAGTCCTCCGTTTCCTCATCTGTAAAATGAGGCTCATGCTAGCTATAGAGGAAACTGGGCCGAGGCAGAGAGTTCGTGGACCTGAAGTCTGCAAGACTCGAGTTCAAATCCTCCCACACATCCTCCTAGCTGCGCAATCCAGAGCAATTCATTTAATCTTCCTGAGGCTTATTTTCCTCATCTACAAAAGAGACTGATAATATCTCCTTCAATAAAGACATTTTAAGGATCCGACGAACTGATTTATTCGAAAAGCATTGAAAATCTTAAAGAATTTAAATAAATGCGGTCTTTTTTTTAAACACCTTTCCCCATGTTAAGGGTTAAGGCCAAATGTTAAAGTTAAAATGCTAATCGATGTCAAGCATAACATTGAGAAGCGGAGTGGGGTCCATCCCCAACCAGAAATCCAAGATGAGAACTGGAAATATCCTTAATCTTGTGAAGTTAAAAAAGGTCCCGGGAAGTCTACTTTGGGTCCCCAAGGTTCACTGAGATACTGGGGAAGGGGAAATTATGAGGATGGAGTGACTTCCTCAAGAGCCGGGTTAAGAAGGAACCCCAATTCTCCACCACTCCCAAGTCCATCCGTATCTCTTTGTCTTGGTCAGGCTTCGCACATCGGCATTTTGGTGAAGATCCAGGAGTCTAATTCCAGAGAAATGTGACTGATTTGTCTGGAAAGAGGACGCTCTGTCACCAGAAAGGGTGGAAAAGTTTGAGAAACCTCCTCCCCAACACTTCAGCTACATTCTACTCTAGCGATTCAGCTGTTTATCCGAATTTGGAGGCTTCTGATGCCCCGGTCTTCTCACCTGGTGACTAAATTGGAATATTAACTATCCTTGTCTAGCTCGGTAACCTTTGGCATTGTCTGAGGAACTAGGGAGAAAGGTGAACTGAAGGAAGGATGGGAAGGGGGGACGTTCAAGACAGAAGTTTCTGCTTTCACATTTTCCCTACCTCTCTCCAAAGAGAGATGGGACTACTTCCAACTCCCCAGTCCGAGAGCTCCAAGGTGGAGGAGAGTAATGGATTGGAGAGGATGTGACGGAAAGATTCTCTGTCTTGGAGACACTAAGATTGGGGACCAAAGGTCTAAGGAGACAACCGCACTGTTTTCCAATAGAAGGACAAAAGGAGTTGCTAGCACCCCAAATTTCTCTATTCAATTTCTAAGCCTCACAGGATGAAGAGAAAACCTAAGTTCTCATGGGTTCCCCTTACCTCTGACTGCCTGGAAAAATCCAAGTACTCTGTCCCGACTCTGTCCTCTTTTTTTTTCCACCTTAAGTTTCAGATCACGACCAATCCAAGAACAAGGTATGAGTGTAATTTCCCAACTTGGATTCCAGGCACAAGATATTAAAAAAAAAAAGTTGTTAACCATCTCCTGGTCTTCACCTTAAACCTTTTGTTCAGGCCACTCTGGCACAAAAATAAATAAGCATGGAATGAATGAATGAATGAATGAATTGCTGAATAACTAGAAAGACTGATAAACAGACGACTGATGAGGCAAGTGAACAACAACAAACCCTTCCCACATCCAGAGATTGTCTTTGCAGGTGAACACCCAAGACTGCTAGGCGGTAGAGGGGTGAGGCCCTAGGAGCTCCTGGAGAGGAGAAAAGAGGATGTTTTAAGGGAAAGTTGACTCCATAATAAAGCCAAATTATTTCGAAGTTGCAAAATGTGTGTGTGTGTGTGTGGGGGGGAGAATCTCAAATTCTATTTTTATTTTCTTGATTCTCTAGTTGATAAGATAAATTGCATTTTCCTTTTCTTGTTCTCTTCCTCTCTTCTTTCTTTTCTTCTCTCTCTTTTCCTTTCTCCTTCTCCTTTTGTCTTTTTTTTCCCATTGTCTTCAACATTCCCTATTGGTCCCTGATTACAGACCTTCTCTCACAGTCAGTTCTTTGGAAGTTAGACATATACCTACTCTCTGGCCAATGAGGTACCACAGAAAATTAGTGGGGGGGGGATACCCAATTCTTCTTATATCCAAAGGATAACCAGTCGAGTGGGTTAGACCAGGAGGTCTAACACACTTGGTCTAATATGGAGTAGAGTCAAAGAAGGATTTGACCTTACAACTGGGAGCATTTCTTTTTTCTTCCCTTACTTACTCCACCAGACATGAACATTATTTTCTGATCTATAAAGTCATGGTTTCTCTTCTTTTTGAAATTTTCACTGAATGTTCTACCACACTTTCCTTTAAGGGGAATTTTCTGCAAAACTTATTCAGGAAAACCATCAATATCAAATAGAAGGATAAACAGAAGAGTCAGACACCTACACCCAAGTCTCATATGGTCTGTGACTCAGAAGTCATAGAATGATAGGATTTGGAAATTTTACAAAAGAGAAAACAGACCCAGAGAGAAGTGATTTTTATCAAGGTAACATCATTGGGGGAAATTGACAAGCAACATGGAGAGACTTTTTTCAAGGACTAGGTAGACCATCCATTTTCCTCTCCCTATAGTGGCCCCCAGACATCCAGACCTTTCCTTCTAACTTGGGCTTGGAGAAGAGCAAAGATTTCCATTGTGAACCCTGAATCTCCCTGACCTTCTAAAGGTCAATCCTCTTCCTCCCTGTCAAAAGGCCTACACTTTGACAGGATCCCCAGACACTTTCAGGAATTGATTTTCAAGTTCCTGGAAGCCTCTAGGGTGGCATGATGCCTATTGGGTCTGCCCCTTCCTACCCAGTAAATCTTAAATCACGGTACCGGGCCTCTAAGACCAAGTGGCTGAGAGATTCAGGGCTGTTTTTATTAGGTCCTGGAAGCAGAATCTTGGTTCTCTAGTCTTTCAGTAATTCTATTCTGTGGTTTCAAGTGTTAGTCTGGCTGCAACAAAGAGAAGAGAAAAAGGACAAAGGCAAAGAGGTGTGTGGGAGTGGGTTTAAAATTTTTCCATTTCATGATCTCCAAGGTCTATTTACTTCTGGCCAGTTGTAGCTACTAAACCACAGAAAGAAAGAAAAAAGACTGAAATGTCCTCCATCTTGGGAGGTGAGGGTAGGGTGGGTGAGAAGAAACCAGAAACAGATACACACACACACACACACATATATATATATATATATATATATATGAAGGTTGATCCAGTTTAAACCTAGAACACATGGGACCAGAGAATATGGGAGATGAAGAGTTCATCTTACTAGGAAATGGGTGATATTTTGAACAGGGATCGCTGGGATTCTGAATTTTTTTTTTCCAGATGGGGTGTCCGGAACACTACAAACCCTACAGACAAGCAAAAGAATGGTCCAGGCTCAGGGGAAAAAGAAAAGAAAGACATCCTCAAGCTAGATCTGATTCTCCCCAGATGTCAGAGGCCTTCACTCCCCTGTTTTGGAGCACCCTCTGGCCATTCCAGTCCCAGAAGGCCCAGGAGAAGAGAAGTGGGAAGTGAGAGAAGGAGAAAAAAGGGGGGAAGGAAGAGATCTGGAGTGGGGGTAGGGGGAATGAGGGGCGGCAAAGATCCAGAGCCTAGGGAAGCATTGCTACTAGGTGACCAGAGCTCTGACCGAGAGTGTTTACTGGCCAAGCAGATAGGTGGCACTCCAAGCTCAGAGAAAGGAGACTTTCAGGGCACCAGGCCGCCAGGGCCATAAACCCACCGGGTAGATTGAGAGAGGCGCCAGGTGAGTAATCGGCAGGCTAATCCAGAGAGATTGCTAGCTGTTTACCCCTGTCGGCCAGCGCCACGATGGTTACTCATTAACGTTACTATATACAAATAAGATATACAAGAGATAAGAGATACAGAGACAGAGACAGAGAGACAGTGACAGACAGCGCCAGCCTAGCGGCAGAATCTCTCAGATCTGACCACTGGTCTGGGAAGAATTCGAGAGCAGTTTCGCCGCTGGAAGAGGACGAAAATACCGAAAATGTGAAATAATAAGTAACAGTAATAATAATAATAATAAATAATGCCCACAGTATCTTTCTTCGTTCTCCCTTCACAACTGGGGTGGCAAGTCTTAAAATTCAGGTTTCTAAATTTCACCCAAAGGGGCTCTTTCCCAGACACAACCAGGCAGCCACCTATCCATCTCCCCTTCCATTCATTTGGTCATTCAGTTTAGAAGTGATTTGTAGATCTATTCTGCTGGGCTCTGCTCACCTCTGGACTGGGCCATCCGGGACTTAATTCTCTTTAGCATCCTGTACCAATGGAATAGGAAATCCGTGAGGATAGGACTCTCTCTCCCTCTCCCTCTCTTTCTCTCTCTCTCCCTCCCTCCCTCCCATTTTTCTGTCTCTCCGAGTCTCTCTCTCCTCCTTAATCTCTGTGTGTCTGTCTCTCTCTATGTCTCTGTCAGTCTCTGTCTCTATCTGTGTGTGTGTGTGTGTGTGTGTGTGTGTGTGTGTGTGTATGAGACACATGGCCCTCAAGAAATACTGACTGAATCTTATTTGTGAAAGAGGCAGCCTGAGACCTGGCGCAGCCGATTTCTTCAGGCTCTATCTCCGAAGCTGGAGACGCTGGGGCTCCAGGTCCTCGGTTAATCGGGAGTGTGAGAGTTGTACTAATAGAACAACAGCCGCTTGGCCCTTGCCTCTCCGTTTACCCAAATGGTCCATTTGGTAGAGGCTTCGGTGGGCAAGAAGGCCAAGGCGAAGTTGGGGACCAGACTCCAGCCCCAAGTCACATCAAACCCTTTGGATCCTGGGACCCAAGAGAAGTCTGTCCTCCTCCATCATCTCATCTAGCTATTGGGGTCAGAGGAGAATGGGAGAAGACGGATTCCCTCACCACCAGTCCCCCCACCACGGCCACCCTCCTTCTTCCCCCCCCACCCCAGGATTGCAGGCCCTTTGAGCTCCGCCGAGGTGTAAGAGCTATGGACCAAGGCCAGCACATTCCCATCCCCCCACCCCACCCCCCAGAAGGGGGAGCAGGGGCAGCCGCCTAACCGGCTCCTACCGAGATCTCCCAGTTCATGGCCCCAGGACATGGAGGTGGAAGGCTTTCACTTGGAGTCCCCTCCAGTCCCCACCCTCCACTCGCCTCCACCTCGAGGTAAGGGTAGGAATGAATATGCAGAAGGAAAGGTTGGACAGCCGCTCCGCGTTTTATGGACTGTTTAAAAGATAAAACTCGACTTCAAAAGGAAACTTACTGGACTGCCTGGGGGCGGGCGGGGGGGGGAATCCTCGGGAGAGGAGTAGCTGGAGCTGCAAAGAAATGGGGCGGGGGTCAGTCGGGCCTCTTCCTCCTTTTCTGGGGCTCAGAAGTGTCCCTTTCATTGTGGAGGAATTGCCCTGGCGCTTTGAATGAAAGTCTAAAGGATTCAGTCCACCCCTAGCGTTCAGGCCTTACAGGAGAGATGGGGAGCTAGAGTCCCGGGCGCGCCCAGCCGAGCCGCTCCTGACTTCCAGGGGTCCTCCCCAGACCACTGAGGCAGTGGGCCACTTCTTGAGCTTAGGGAGATGGCAGGTGCCAGCCCCCATCAGACTCCAAAGTGAAAAAGCTACGGAGTCCTTGGAGGGAGACCTGTCCGTTCCTGTTTTTGACAGGTGATCTTGGACAAACTGAGCCTCTTAACTTGAGTTTTTCTTCTCTCACTATGTTTGTCGGAGGGGAGTGAGGGGAGGACTAAGTGAAAGGACCAGCGCAATCCTCTCTTTTGACTGATACTACCTGGGAGCCCCTGCTTCCTGACCCAGGTCCAGGGACAGACGGCTTGGATCAGGGCTCGTTGCCAACCGGTAGGGAGACTCTAGCTCCTCGCCTCCCGTTGATCGGTTCGGAAGGGGGTAGAAACTCCCCTGGCAGGACCCTTCGAGACAGGCCCAGACACCTAGAAGTGAAAACTCGTCCTGGTCCCCTCCTTCCCCTGACCTGGGAAGCCTCAAAAACTCGGAAAATGAGGCTACCAACGGCAGGGCTGAGACTGGAGACCAGGGAACGTAGCAGGCTCACCTGGAAAAGGTCAAGGCGACAGAAACCCATTTCAATTCGCTTCCCCGGGTCACTTTTAATTAAAAAAAGTGGGGGGAGGGATAGGTGAGCTGTGCTAGGAAATTGGGGGCCGGGAGAATGCACCCCAGCCAAGGCGTCTCCAAGGTTTCGTTTTGGAGGCTCCCACCTTCTTCCCGTTGGCTCTATAATTTATGACAGATGTAGGTCTGAGTGAGCCTTGCGCACGCCTGCGGACCTTTATTGAATCTTGTGCCACAGAAAGCAAGATCTGAAGGGGCTAAGCAATCCGAACCTTTCTCCTCCCCGGCTGCCCCGTCCCTCTCTCATCTCAAGAAAAATGCATGATCAAGTTCTTTTTGGAGCTCCCCTCCCCTTAATTTTTTGGAGCAAAAAAAGGATCTGGGGGCCTCCGGGACACTTGATTGACAGTTCTCCAAAAATCTCAGATAAATGGGGCGGGGAGGGGGGGAAGCCCTTAATTATTTAAGGAGGGGAGAGTCAGATTCTTTGTTCCTGTTTGCTCCGGAAAACGTTCCAACAAGAAAGGCATTCGACAAGTCTAGGAGACATTTCAATAAAAATTTATTGAAATTTCAGTGACGTTTTAAAAGAAAAAAAATACAGAAAACCAAGAACTCATTAACGATTCTATAACACAAAATATACCTTCATGGGTTTTCCTTTTTTTTTTTTTTAATAAGGTTGATGGTTTTTTTTTCCTTGAAAACACCTGACTTTGAAACTTGGATTAGCTATTATCTCTAGGCACCAACTGAGAAATAATGGATAGCATAGCGACACCAGTAGTCAAACCCATTTCATTTGGAGACAGAGAAGGAATGGACAAATTCAGAAAAAAGAATTCCAGACCACAAGATTCTGTTTTGCCCCTTTTCCCCTCCCCAACTCAATCTCCACCCCCTTCATTTGACTCAGGAAGGTAACTAATAATAGCACCCTTCCCATTAATTTATTTTTATCTTCTGCATTAGGACTTTTACTAACTTGGTTATTAAGCAAGGAGGTACTTTGCAAAAAGAATAAAATAAAAATAAAATAAGATAGAAAAAAACCAGCCCAGAGCTGTATGTTTCCTTGTTTTCCAAGTCTGACCTTGAAATGAAATGGAGAAACAGGGGACAGCTGCTGCCTTATTTACAGAGATCTGTACAGTATCAATAAATTAAAGTTTAATTTTGAGTATTCATATTCCACGTATTTACAAGTTACCAAATAATTACATAAATACTTTGTCTAATAGTGTCCACTTCTCTGTTTTTTAACTATTTTGAATAACCTTGTTATTGCATATACAATAGAGAAGAAAAGCAAGGGAGACATAACAACCAAACAAATTTTGATCAAAGAAATTCAATTCCCCTCCTACTTATCTGCCTCTTTTTTAAATTAATAATATTATTAGGGAGGACTGTTGCAGTTAAAGGGGTGGGAGGGGGGAATTGGGGTCCTATTCTTCTCTCCCTTAAACATTCAGAAAAATAAAAACAAAAATAGACTACTGTGGAGCATGCAAGGGCCCTATGGGGGCTCTTAAGACATCACAATAATATTAAAAAGACACAGATTGCATTAATACAGGTTAACAAGGGCTACAGGTATATCTTCATCCCACCCCAATTTCATTTTGAAGAACTGATATGCAAGTCACTCTATGCTCTTTTAAAAAAAATCACTTTTCTAAACCTTATTCATTCATTTCCATTCATTTTTTATTTCATTTAGTCTATTTTACACACTGAGTGGGGAAAAAAAACCACACAAACAAACCACCTCTGGAGATGAACTTGGCCATCTCTGCTTTCTATGGGACAAATAGAATCTTTCAATGAGAGAATGGTTCTGAAACATAGCAGCTTTTGGGTCTTTTCCACCATTAAACCTTTCTCCCCTTTCAACCCCCCGCCGGAGCCTCAGCCTCAACTGAGCCACAGGGCCCTCGGAGGGACTTCACCCTAGCTTACAAAGTGCACTGCGAGATTGATTTGGAATGAGACACGAGAATTCCAGATGGGGGAGGCCCTCAGCCCCTCGAGCTTCTGCGCCCATCCTTCTCCCCCGCCCCCACCCCAATGGGTCCCCTTTCTTGGAACTCTGGGATTGAGGCGCAGGCCGTTAGGGGGATCCACTGCGACATCTGTCTTGCTTCGATTCCAGGCCGCTCACTAGACGTTGGATGCTCTGGAGTTCGCTGGTGGACGGCTCCTTCTCGGGACAGAGTTTTGGGGACAAGGACACGGAGCCGGAGGAGATGGTGGAGGAGCGGCTATTGAGTTCCGAGCCCGAGTCCAAAGCCACCGAGGCGGGGCTGGAGGTTAAGGTGGTCGCCTTGCTCTCCAGGACGCCGCCCGACGTGGCGGCCGCTGCGGCCGCGGCCGCCGCGGCCATGGACGGGAGGCCCGGCGTGAGCAGGCCGCTGCTGTCTGGAAGGGGCATGGGGATGGAGTAAGGGCTGTAGCGAAGTCGAGGCCTCACCGCGTTCAGGAAAGGGTGCCGGTGGACCGAGCTGGAGGCGGCCGCCGCCGTGGAGGCTGCCGCCGCTGCGGCCATGTACGTGTAAGGGTAGGGGAAGAGGCTGCCGAAGGGCGACATGGCCAGGCCCTGGAGAAACAAAGTGGGGAGGGAGGAGTCAGTGATTCTGGGGGGCCGAGAGGTGGAGAGCTCCTTCCGCTTCCCAACCCACAAGCCCCAATCGTCTCCCTGGTCCTAAGGGAAAATTCACTCGGGGCAGGCCAAGAATCCAGCCCTAGGATCCCAGAGCTGGGAGGGACCTCAGCTCAAGGTTGGAACTGGGAGGCGCCCTTAGAACACAAATTGTCAGAACTGGGAGGGACCCCAGAATATGGAGTGATAAATGCTGAGACCTCAGAACAGGGAAAGACCCAGGTGACTGGAGCCTTAGAACAGAAAACCTGTCTGTCTGTTTATGTAGCTATCTAATCTAGCTATCTCTCTGTCTCTCTCTGTTTAGAGATATATATGTATGTATATATCTGTATATATATATATATATATATATATATATAAGTATCTTATCTACATGTACATTATATATAAAGGTCCAGTCTTTCTCAGCGTAACCTAATTTTACAGAGAAGAGCAGCTTCTAATTTCATACAAAGCCACTGAATGACAGCCAAGTCTAATATCCATCTCCAACTACCAGAATTTCTAATGGAAAAGGTTGATAGATTAATAGATTGTTCTAAAGAAGGGATACAAATTAGCTTTAAAAAAAATGACAAGGACTTTGCTGGAACCCTCCTTACTTTTCCCCAAATTTCTAACATTTCTAAGGTTCTTGGAAGTATCAAACTCAAAGCAGACAGGTGGGAGGAAGAAAAATGGGCACCAGACAAAGAGAAAACTGAAGATTCTTCCTCCCACTGAAGCTCAGCAGAGTCCTGCCTGGTGTGTTCATCTCCTCTTTCCTCTCTCTCTTGCCCAAGGCTTATCCCTCCCCCCCCACCCCAATGCCTTCATCACACAGGCTGCCCCCCCTCTGGGTCCTGGTCATCCTCCAAATCTGTGTTACTAACCCTGGATGGCCTTCTCCAAAATTAATGCTTGGAAGGATAAGAGAGTGTTCTCTTAACTGTGATCTGAACATTGATGGGCATCCAAGGAGGCAACTGGAGCAAGGGGTGCCAAGAATAATTAAGATTTGCAAAACACTTTTAATTCTCACAGCAATCCTGTAGGGTTGATGCTATGATGACCCCCTAATTTTATAGATAAGGAAACTGAGAAAAACGGGTGAAATGACTAGCCCAGGGTCATAAGGATCTTGGATTACATTTGTCTCTCTGCCTCCCAAATCTAGTCTCCTACCTAGTCTAGTACCACCTAGCTAGCTGCCTCTAGGAGAAAACAGAGAGGGAGAGGCAGAGCCAGAGGAAATGGGAGTGAATTACCTGAGAGGCTAGGACGTGCTGTTGGAGGTGGAAGGGCAAGGCTGCCGCGGAGGCCCCGGATAGTCCCTGGGCCGCAGCCGTTGCCATGGCAGAGGTGTCCAAGCCGGTGACTCCCGTGGAAGCTCCAGACACGGTGGCCAGCAGGGGCCCCATCCCTGCGGCCATGCTGGAGAAAGCTCCCCCCATAGCGAACTGGCTGGGGTGCAGGAGGAGAGGGTGGCCATTGCCCAGGGGGCTAAAGAACTGTTGGCTAGCCAGGCCAGGGGGGAAGGCCAGGTTCGGGAGGTGAGCTGGGGTCAGGTGCGAGGAGCTGTCCGTCTGCACTGTGAGAGGGGTGAAGGTCTCCTTCCCCGGGAGCACTGGGCGCCCCTCCTCCGGGGCCTTGGGGAGCCCTTCTCGGCCAGGGCTCTTTCGATCCTCACAGCCAGAGCCTCGGGTGCTTGAGGAGATGGCAGCTGGGCTATGACGAGAATCTGGGGAGTTCTTTTCCAGTCGTACCCCTTCCCTGACCCGATCTCGATCTCTGTCACGATCCCTATCCCGATCCCGATCGCGATCTCTCTCCGAGGAGAAGAGGTGACCTTTGGAGGGTGAGGTCCCCTTGTCTTTGGCAGGCTCCTCCGAGGTGGTGGTAGATATCTTCCCCATGTCATTGGCCTCAGGAGGTTCTTCCTTGCTCTCTGCATCGCTTTCACCCTCGCTAGGGCACAGATCTGCAGGAGGAGAAAGGACACAAAACAGGGTGAAGCCCATGCAAGGAGGAGCGTACAATTAGACTGCAAATTGTGCCCCCCTGCCACCAGCCACCACCACCAATTTAGCCCAGCGAGTCCACAAGTTGGCAAATTTGCTTTCTAAAATCTTAACCACAAAAATGTATCAAAGGACATTTATTAAGTCAGGATAGTGGAAGAAAGGGGATTGCTAGGCAGTTTGAATTAAAAAAGGATTCAAATGGTGGGGCCTTGCCTTCAAGGAGCTTACTTTGTGCTCTGAGAATCCCCTTGAATACAAAACAAAGGACGTTCTTTGGGGGCAGTGAGAGAATCAGAAAGAATTGAGGGGTTAGTTTAACAACCTCACTTTACAGAAGAAATAGAGGCCTAGACAGGGGAAGGGACCTGGAGAGTAGGTGCATTCCTCCCCCCAGTTTAGACAGATATAACTTTCCCTATCAGCACCTTCTAGAAGGATTTCACTGAAAGTCATTAAACACTGGAAAATTTAAATGGATTAAAAACACAAAGTTCTTTCATTTTATTTCCCTTGAAAACAGGTTTCTTCTCTCGTGTCTCTCTCTGTGTGCTTCTCTCCAAATAAATATTGCCTACTATTTAAACACAGGAAACCGGTTCAGGTCCTGAACCATCTCATGTCCCTTCCCTGCCCCTCCCACAGTACACCTCCTCCCACAAGCTGACTGACTTTTCCCATGGGTTGTATCTCCTATCTCCTCTGATCCAAGTGGCAAAGATTCCTCTTCCCCCTCATTTGTCCTCCCTGTAACATCTCCCCACCCCACCCCATTGCCAAGGTGCTCAGATAGTTCTGAAACCTAGACCTTCATTCACAAAGGAAAAATCTAATATGGGAGGGCATGTTGAAGAGGGAAGGAAGGGGGAGTGGGGAGCAGTTCAGATGAATAAACTCCCAATTCACTAGAGTGGGGCAGGGTTTCTAATCTCTCCTGGGAGAAGGGAACAAGGCTTCCAGGTCCTTTCCAAAGATCAGAGCATAATTATAAACCAAGGAATGATGAATCAGAAACTTTTGTCTCTGCCTTTAGGGACAGGATCAGTTGAAAGAGAAATATGACATGGGCGGGGGGGGGGGGGGGGGGTTGGGGGAAAGTATTGGAAGAGCCCTGGGAGCACAGAAAAATCCATCTTTGACTACCAAAGTCCAAGAAGGAGAGAAGAGATGCCTCCAGGGGATGGAGGGATCCTTGGCTACTTACCTTTGAGATTAGAAGTTCCAACCGTGGAGACTGTGGCTGGAGAAGATGATTGAGCAAAACACTTGAAAGCTGTCTGTTCACTGGAAGATTCATCCGAGGTCCCAGCTTCCTTCTTATGTCTCTCCTCAAACACTCTCATAGATTGCAAAGTTAGCTGCTTCCTGGAGATCAGAACAGTGCAAGAAGACTTTTAAGGGAGAAAATTTGGGGCCTGTTTCCCCTCTCCCTAAGCGCCCTCCCCGTACAGAGGATGTATGAATATCTAGTCCTAACACCTAGCCCAGTTATTTCTCTAGGGTCCAAAACTCTGAACATCAATCAACAAAGCTGCCAGGGAAAGGGAAAGGAAGATACTGGACAGAGGGAGCTGTTGATTTTTAAGAAAACTTGGGAAACGGTGGTTGTCTGTTTATTGAGACAAGACACATGAACAAAGGCTACAGCATCTTGGCTAATGCAGTGGGGGAGCAGACAGGCAGGAGAACTCAGTATTGAGTTGGGGGGGGGAAGACATTAAAGTCTGATCTATCAAGCTTTTTAATGGTTGCTGAGATTGAAAAGAACTTGAGTGATTTCTCCCAGCATTCTGTAGTCTTCTTCCCCAACCATTAACCCAGTGTAAAAACAAGAAAATCTGTTTCGAGAAAATTAGAAATAGTTCCTTTGGATACCTGCAGGAGAAGCTTTCTTCTTGCCATCCCCTCTTATCCCCTTAAGAAAAAAATAATTCTGGGGTCCTCTGATTTAGCAAAGCTTTTGACTTTGTTGGAAAGGGCCAGAAAAATCTGTCTCAGGAAGAGAATACACTTCAAATGGGTATACCACCTCTCACCCCCACCCCTGGCCATTTTGTTTTTTGGGGAGGCTGGGGTTTTGTTTTTTCACTCAAGGGTCCAAACCTACTTAGAACTGTTCCACCCCACCAGAATTGAACTGTGAAAGGTGGGGTCCATACACCAAAGGGAATCAGGGAATCTCTCTAGCATGGGCTTTTTAATTTTCCTAGGGTTGGTGTTTTAAAAGAACCTTGACAAGTTTCAGTGTCATAAGACAAAGGACTCATAACCAGATCCTCTACCTATAGCCTGCTTCCAAAAAACTTTAATATTCTTTGAAATTTGGGTGGGGCTGTTCCCCCCCCCCCCCAATCTGGGCAAAGACAGAAGGTCCTACAACCTCCTGGGACTGCATTCTCCCTCAGTAGAAACTCAATTGCCTCCTTACAAACACTTAAGGATTTCCAAATTGGAATTCAAGATCTCCCAAAGCTTTCCTTATGAAGCAATTTCCTTCACTCACCTCTTCTCCCGTCTGCCATTCCCGGTATCTCGGAACCCTTTGGCAAAGGGGTTGTTGTCAATTTTTAACTGTGTTATCTGGAAAGAGGACAGAGGAGTAAGAAAAACTTTTGCCTCATCTCTGAATTTCTTCTGAAGAGATCTCCCCACCTCTGAATTCAAATGAGTTCTCTCCTTAGTTTGGGGTTGGGAGCATAGCTGAGATAGGCAAGAGGGGGTGAAGGAAGGCAGGGTCAGAACTGTCTTCGACACCACCACCCCCAACCTAGATTTCCTAAGTAAAGTCTCCAGACATTAGGTGGCCTGGCAATGGTTCCCTCATTTTATGGATCTGGAGTATAAAGTCCATTTGAAGACTAAAAAAAAAAAGTAAAATAGAAGGCGTTCTAACTATTAAAAATTATGTTTCTATCAGTTTTTTAAAATATACCCGCAATTCATTGTAAAGTAAGTTATACCCGATGCAAATCTCATAAAGTGTTTTATAGAATTTGGTGGGGAGAGGTCATGCTTGTAAACAAAATTTTCCATTTCTCCGTGTTGCCAAGGAATATGGCTATTGCCATGCACTTCACAGCAATCTTATTACTATTATCAATAATATTATTAATAATAGCTGCACAAATCCAGAATCCGAGGAGCAACTAAAAAACTGGTTTTGCCAAATAAGTTTTCCATCCCCCCCCCCCCCCCCAAAAGAAAAGGACCTGGGCAAAGTTTCTTTTTCAATTTGTTTTTTAGGTAAAAGGGGGAACTTTTCCCATCATGGTCAGAGAGAAAATTGGAAGAAACTGAACTGAACTAAAATTCCCCTGCCTTTTAACTCCAATAAACACCCCCCACCAGGACACCCAGTCTGGGAGGCCTTGCATTCTCTCTCCAACTCTCCCTACAGGAGCCAGGGACAATGCTATTTGGCAAAAGTCGATTCAATGAAATCAACAAACTTTTATCAAGCACCTAAAAATGCTCAAGGCCCGATTGTCCATCAACCATCGATCATCGATCATCGAAAAGATTAGTCTGTCATTCCATGAAAACATATTTTTTTAAAAATGACTCCTTGTGGATCATAGAAGAATGGAAGTTGATCTGGGGGATCCTCCATCAGCACCCAGTTGTATTTCCTCTCTGATACATCCAGCCCTCTGAGTTCACCCTCCCTAACTATCTACAAAGTGGGCCTGGAATATTTCCCGATGACTAGGGCCAAGGTAGTAAAAATCTCAGGCTACAATCCCCATTTGACTGACCACACCTCAGAGTACCCTCAACATCAAAATGCTTTTGAGACGAGTCCAATCCCTGGGTATTCCCATCCTCCTCCTACCACACACAGAGAAAATAATAATAATAAAAACATGGCAGGATAAAACATAATAAGAACCAGACCAGACAGCTACTCAGAGCCGTGGGACCGCAGGGGGAAAGGAAACCTACTCTGCACTTATTCTAGGTTCGAGACCTGAGAAAATCCATTTTCATTTTATATTTATGCGAAGAAACTTCTCCCTTCCCCTCCCTCCTCTCCAAAGATTAGCTGGTCGACATTGGGTTTCAGAAGGAACAACCTAAAAATCCCGATGACAGGATGGATGAGAGCTAGCTAGCTTCTAACCCAAGCAAATCTGGATGGCACTCGATCTTTTTCACTATGATTGGCCTCCACACAAAATCAAATGACATCAAAAGAAATCCTGCCTAGCTCTTCTCCCTTTTAAATTCTATACTTTCTTTCCCCCCAATTTTCTGTTACCTTATCATTCTGGTATGCGGTCACAGCGATGAATTCTGTTTCAGGGAACACATAAGTCCGAAATGTACTGTAGGGAAGTTTTAGGATATCATTGGCCCGAACAATGTGAAACCTGGGCTGGTATTTGTGCATTGAGTTTAAAATGGTCTGTAGAGAGGAAAGGGGAGAAAGAGAAGGAACGATTAGTGTGAAAAAGAATCTGAGGGACCTTCGAACCCTCAATCTCCTATGTACAAAGCCCAGGTAGATTGACTTTCATTTATGGATTCATTAGGACACCGCATTGCTAACCATCTCCACCACTAAAATCCAACTAACCCTATCAATAATCTATACATTTGTGAATAATAGATATGTGATCAAACTCCAGATCCTCAGTTAATCCTCTTTAGGGGTCCAAAGGGGAAAAAAACATTAAAAAGATAAAAAGAGGAAAATGTATTTAATTTATAAAAGGATTATTGACTTCAGCTTTCACTAATTGATTGACCCAATTGGCTTAAAGTCTCTGAAAGACTGAAATCCAGGGAGGAGTATTTATCTGTTAATCAAAGCCAGGATAGTAAATGTATTCTCCCCCCAGGTTTCTGAGCCTAGAACTCCAGTGGCCAGGGAAAGCTTCATCTTATTTTGCACTTATCAGCCTATTATTTGAATGGAATCGGGAAGCTTGGGAAAACAGGGGCCACTTCACATTCTCCAAGAATCATTTTTTATTCTTCTTTTCACTCAACTTGAGGAGAAATATTTCTGCTTTTCTAAGCAACTCCAAAACCCCACTCTTTTCTTTAAAAAAAATATTAAAAATATTTCCAACTAACCAGACCCACTAATTAAACTTTTTTCAGCAATCAAACTTTTAGAAATCTGGAAAAGACAATTGATTCCGGGAAAATGATAATAGGGTAATTAAATCTGAAACCGAAACTGGATAAAGAGGGGTTTGATTTTGGATTTTAAATAATAGATTAAAAAAAAAACCCCAACATCCAACAGCAAATCAACCGGCTGAGCCGAGTCTTTCACGTTCACATCCAACAGGTCTGGAATTTACTGGGCTCCCTTTCCTAGTTCAGTCAGATCTTTTCTGTGCCCCCTCCGGTCTCTTCTGGCAATGGCGAGAGATTCTGGTTGGGGGGGGGGACTCCTCAAGTTTAAGGTCTGGGAAGGCAGCTTGCATTATTCGGGGAGAGAAGGCCGGGGCGGCCTCCTGGCAGGCAGAGGGGAGGCGAGAGCGTGAAAAGCAAAACAAAGTCCCTGGAACCACCGAAGGGAGACTTACAAATCCATGTTTGTCAGAAATGTTGTTGGTCAGCTTCAGCTTGTGGAACGTGACCACTTTGGACATCCACTGCTCGCCCGTGGCCGGGCTGTCGGGATGGATATACATTCGTTTGGGCATTTCGGGGTCAGCCTTGCCGGCCACCATCCAGCGGGAATTGTGGAATTTATATCTACAATCGTCCGCGGCGACTATGTCCATCAGCAAGATATACTTGGCCTTTTTATCCAGCCCGGTGCACCTCACTTTAAAGGGAGGGAACATTCGCCTGGAAGAAACAGACCACGACAAATCCGTCAGTTCCCGGGATCAGTCACCTCTCAGTGTTGCAAAGGGGCAGCTTGGCGGGCCGGGGAGGGGGGTCCTCGCAAGGAAAGGAAAAGGGACCGGCTTCCTGCTGTCCTACCATCAGGGAAAGGGGACTTTTTCAGTCTCTAATAGATCAGGTCAGCCCCGATGAAGAAAAAAAAATCTCCCCAAACAGTGAAGTAGTACAAGAAATGTGGTGACTTCTTTTATTATTATTATTATTATTTTCTTCAAAGTATGTTTTAAATGCATTTGGGTGCCTTCTACGATCAGAAAAATAGAGGAAGGGATTGGAAGGGGGAAATCACTTTTTCAGGAGGAAGGGGGGGAATAGCTTCCCGAAAAAAAAATGCATTTTTTTAGGGGCTGCTGATACGGTGGAAAGGGAAGCGCTCCTGGAGTTCCCCCGCAACGAATTCAGAAAAGGCCATTTTTCCAAGGACTGGGCAGCGCCGGGCTGACCGCATTCCCCCCGCCGCTATGTCCAGTTTTAAACTGCGACAGGATACCACAAATTTGCTGTTTATTATGCCGAAGAGTTTGGCATTCGGCGATCCGGGCTTAAAAGGAAACACATGACCCGGTAACAAGAAGGCACCTACTCTTGTGGCCGCCGTTTTCCCTGTGAAACTTCTGACCACAATTAGCAAGGAGACGGAGGACTGTGAAAAATTATGGTTCAAGGTTCCCCCCTTTTCTAGCTTTAATGCCATTCCTTTATTTTCTTTTAAGGAGCTGAGAGATACAGCATTTAAAAAAAACTCACAAGGCCCCCAGCCTTTACCCGAGTTTGTTCAGGTGATCTCTGCAAAATCTACAAAGCTCTCCGGGACGGGTAGTTCCCCCCTGTGTTACAGGACTCATGCCTGATTGTAGAATTCTAATGATGCCCCCCCACACACTTTCTTCCTCTGATTCCAAGCATGTGAGTGTGCAAACCCAAATATCTTTGATCAGTTTTTCCCATTGATGTGGGAATGCGTGCCTAGAGCTCAAGGAGATGCAGTTAGGCCTCTGATGGTCGTACGGGGCAGGAGCCCTGACCCAGAGGGAGCCCGGCAGATGGGAGGCTAAAAACCCAGGCCAACAGCTCCCAGAGTCCTGAGACAATAAGCCTCAAGTTATTCTGGGTGAACGCAAAGAGGAGAAAATCACAATCAGGACTTTTCAAAACCGAAAAGGAGCCGGCTGAGCATTCTCTAGGCAAGGTAAAAAATAAAATAAAAGCTCCAACCCCAAACTGCTTCTCTTCTTTAAAGCTAATTAAATTAAAATAGATCGGACTGTCCGCAGACAGACACAGTCACACCGTCCCCCAAGGTCAGAGAAGAGTTTTTTTTTCCTTAGGAAGAAGGCATGCACGTGTGTGAGAGGCAGGTAGGCTTAGGTTTTCCTACAGTTCAGGCTGCAAAGTAAGCAGGAGCCTATAGTAGTCTATAATTCCAGATGAGGCAAGTTTTTCCGGAGGCAGCTGCAAGCACACAGCCTCACAAGACTGCTTTTTGGGGGGGAGGGGGGAGAGAGGGGAGAAGAGAAGCAGTTAAAATCAAAAACAAAACAAAAACAAAACAACCTCCCCCCCCAGAACCAGCCTCAGAAATCCCACGTTGAGCCCCTTACCTTCCGGATTTGGTGATCACCATCTCGGTGCCTCTTTTATGGAACTGTTCCCAAAGTTCTTTGGCTTCTAGGTGGACCTTGGGGTCGTCCTCCACCTCTTCCTCGGGCTCCAGAGTTTTCAGAGGCCTCAGATGAGCCGCCGCCTGGTGACCCAGGGAGGAAAAGGGAATGCCGGTCTCGGCGGCCCCGACTAATTGATCCATAATGGGCTTGGCCAGAGCCCCCGGCAGCGAGAGCGCCGCAGCCCCATTGGGAGGCAGGGTGAGAGCCGGGAAGAAGGGAGGCTGGTGGCCCAGCACGGCGCTCATGCCGAAGTCCGGAGCCCGATGAGGTAAGAACGGGTGGTAAGCCATGCTTGTCCCAGGGATGACCGGCTCTCTCATGGGGAGGCTCAGCCGCCGCACTGCTGGCTGCGATCGGGGCTCCGGCTGCTGCGCTCGAGTCCTCACTTAGATGCCCCCCCTGTTTTTAACAGTACATAGTGAAGAGAGAAAGGGGGGGACTCCGCTGGAACCCAGAACCGCCTCCTTTGCAAGGAGGGGGCCGAGCGGGATGGGAGAGGCAACAGTCTAGATTTTGTCAGGGAGAAGCGGGGGGACTGCTTTCTAAAAACTTCCAGGCGCAGGGGTCGGAGGCATAATCCCTCCGGGCGGCGGGCGCTCCTGGGTCCTCTTTCCTCAGCGGCCGCCTTTCCCGGGAGGCAAGAAGCAGAGAGTCCCTGCGATTCCTGGCTTTCTCCCCGGCCAGTCCGAGTCCTGTCTGCTCGGCTCTCCGATCCAGAAACGCTGCGATCGGAGTTCCGGGAAGCTCGGGTTCCCGGGCCCAGTCTTCCTGGGGTGAAGCCGGGACTGGACCTCCGTGGAGAAACACTGCAATTTGGCTTTTGCTCCTTTTTTTTCCCCCCTTTCCGTCTTCAGTCTGTCTGTCTTTCTTCAAATCGCCTTAGATCTCTAGCTCTGAGCCGAGAAAGCGAGGAAGGGAGGGGGAAATTGCACACCACACACAAGAGGCAAAAGCCAGAGCTTCCCCCAAATCTGATTCTACCGGCTAACTTGAGTGGCGAGTGGGCTTCCGGCCTTCTGCCTCTCCTTCCCTCCTAAGCTTCCATGGGGGCCGAGTCTCCAGGAGCCTTGGCTACTGGCGGTGCCCTCCCCCCCAGTGTCTCCTCTTCTTTGCAATACTGTGGATTTCAGTCCTGGCTAGGAAAGGTGAAAGAGTAGGGGAGGGGGGAAGGCAGGGAGGAGAGAGAGAGAGAGAGAGAGAGAGAGAGAGAGAGAGAGAGAGAGAGAGAGAGAGAGAGAGAAAGGGAGGGGAGAGGGAGAGGGAGGGAGAGAAGGAGAAAGAACCGGAGACAGACAGAGAGAGAGAAAGAGCGAGAGAGCTACAGAAGAGCCACCCTCAGCCTCAAGAAATCCCAGTGAGTCTGCTCTCCTTGCGCCAGATCGTGCGGATGTGTTGTGAGCTGCGAGGAAGCTCAAGCTTTCTTGATTGGCTCTTTGACGCTTTCGGACCAATTGTGTGGCTCCATAGGCGTGGTTTTGACAGGTCGAGTGGAGGGGGATCGGGCCGAGTTATAAAAAGGTGTCGGAAACTGTAACGTTGTAGCGAAGCATCTCTACTACTCTGCGTGTGAATGTTGTCAACAGATCAGAGAGGGAGGGCGGAGGGCGCAGAGCCACTGGGGAGACAAAAACACAGTCGCCTCTAGGTGGCTTACCCAAGGAGAACCACCCGCCGCCCCCTGAGCTCTGGCTTCCTCGCTGCCTTGCCCCTTTCTCTCTCTCTCTCTCTCTCTCTCTCTCTCTCTCTCTCTCTCTCTCTCTCTCTCTCTCTCTCTCTCTTTTCTTCTTGCTTTTCTTTTCTTTTCTCGTTTTTTTTTCCTCTGTCTGAAACGTCTCAGTGATCCACCCAGACAGAGGGAGGAGGAAGGGCCGGGAAAAGGAAGGAGAGGAGGAAAGCTCGGGCGCGGGCAGCAGGCAGGCAGGCAGGGGAGGACTTTGGCCGGCCGCGCCTTCCTCCCCGGCTCCAGGGCCGGCTCCCCGGCCGCTCTCCGCGTCTTACCTCCGGTCCCTTCGCTCCGGGCGGCCCGGCGGGGAAGAGCCGCGCCGCTCGGGGGCCGCTCAGGCCGGCCGGAGGTGGCAGCGATCGCCGCCGCCTCTCCCCACAATGGCAGGAAGGATGAGAAGGGCGAGGGGGAGCCGTGCCCGACCGAGAGGGAGGGAGGGAAGGAGGGAGGGCCGGGCCGAGAGCGCCGCGGCGCATGGGCCGGGCTCCGGCTCCCAGAGGCTCGGGCTCGGGCTCCGGCGCCGGCTGGGGCTCCGGCTCCGGCTCCGGCTCCGGGCTCCCCCCCGCCCCGCTGGCTCGCCGCGCTTCTCTCCACGTGCACGGCTCGGCCGGGGCAGCCGCGCCCTCCGCAGCTCGGCGTGGGCGCCTCGCCTGCGGGGCCCCGGATCGCTGGGAGTAGGTAGGACCGAGAAAGGCACCCCCCAGCCGCCGGCTCCGGCTCCCGGGCTACACCCATTCCCCAAGCCCGAGTTCTCCCATCGAGCCCCACAAACACGCGCGCGCGCACACCAACCCACTCAAACACACGCAGACTTTGCAACCACCGCAGGACAGACACTCCCGACGGCAGAAATGATTGACTGGACCCCGGGATGGCCGCCCCAAAGCCTCACGGGGATTTAAACACACCCATGGATTCCAAAATAGGCAACAGACACGAAAGTTTTCAGCCACAGTGGTCTACACACTCGTCTGAACCCCAGAATATGCCGCAGAAGCAAAGTCGTTTCAATGCGTGGCTGAACCCCCAAGTAACCCCAGAAACAAGGTCGTTTAAACACATAGATGCATCCCCGAATATACAACAGAAGCAAAGCCTTTTCAACACAGAGATGAACCCCAGAACACACAACAGAAGCAAAGTTGTTTAAACACATAGAGCCCCCGAATGTGTCACAGAAACAAAGTCTCTTGAACACATAGAGGCACGCCGGAGTATGCAACAGAAGCAAAGTTGTTGAAACAGTTCCACGAACCCCGGAATCTACAATAAAAGCAAACTTGCTCAATCACAGAGATGCACCCCAGAATATACTACAGAAACAAAGTTGTTTAACCTCATAGGCGCCCCCAGAATATACAACAGAAGCCAAGCTGGTCAAACACCTAGCTGAAGCCCAGAAGAAACGGCACAAACACAGCCATAGGTGGACCCATGAAATAAAGAGATGCAAAAGTGATTGAAATATATGGATATCCCCTTCAGAATATACAACAACCCCCCCAAATCATTGAAATGCGTGAACGGATCCCGCCTAACAAGCCGGAGCCACGCAAACCATCCCCACACCCAAATCAACACACGCATGTCCAAGGTATATTCCCTTCCAGGCACACTGCAAAATTTAAGGACTCGCTTTACTAGATATTTTTACAAACCCCAAACCCAAACACGTGCCCAACATTAGATCACAACACGCCGGGCCTCGCTGGGGAGGAAGACAGACTGAGTCTGATTTTTCTCCAAACAAGTGAATGGGGAGTTAATGGTCGTATTGAGTTTGTCAGTGCATTGCTGTTCTCCGTCTCCTCTCCACTCTCAAGGGGGGGGGGGGGTAGGCCAATAGATTCGGGGTGAGGAAACCAACCCCAGCTGGGTGAGAGTGGCCAGTGGATGGGGACCTGCCTCGCCGGCCTGGTTTCTGGCATCTCTCCTTGGGTCCCCTTGTCCCCATGGGCCAAGGGCCTGGGCCTGCACACTGGGCCGGGGTGTGGGGAAGGGGGTGGAGGCAGAGGGGAGCCAGCCGCGGCTATCTAGTCCGAGAATCACTCCGGTTATCTCCTTGGCCCCATGATCTTTCTTCACCTGGGATTTATCGGGCCAGAAAATCAGGGGCGAATTTGTAAAGCAAACAGCGAAACGCCTCTGCCCCAGAGTCAGAGGTGACCGGTTCCCGGGAATCCGGCTCCACTCCAGGTAAGGTGGGGGCCTCGGGCCCTAGGGGGAAGGGAGTAGGGGTTAAGGGAATGCGATGGAATTATCTAGCCTGGCGCCGAATGGGTTACTGTTTACTCCCCTCTCCCGCCTCTTCGAGCGCCTTCTGCCCGGCGCAGGGTCACCGAACTCTCCTCGGCCCTCGGGCTCTGGTCCGGGAGGGGAGGGAAAGGAGAAGCAGAGTCCCGAGCGCACAAGCTGGGGGTGGGGTTGTGAGACTAATGGGGGGGGGGCAGAGGAGGATGACAAGAGGCCTAGAATGAAAGAACCCAGGGAAAAGAAAGACCCTCATTTTAAGCACATTCTCGCCCTTCCCGCTTCTTAGGAGGCTGGAAAGGAACTTATCTGAAATGGAGGATGGGGGGGGGGGTCTGTTCCAAGCAAAGGGAAGGTGATGAGAAGGGGGAGATGCACCGGTTTATAAGCGGAGGATGGATTCAAGGGCTCAGTCTGGCTTGGACTGGGAGAGGGCGAGAGAGCTGAAGGGATCCAAGGGATCCAAGGAGGAAGCCAGCGAGCTAAGTCTTGGGTTTTCTATGAAGTAGACACCCCCTTTCCTTCACGGGGGGGGAGGGGAGGAAGACACTGCTTCTCCAGCGGCGGAAGAAAATGCAATTCCATCGTGGGCTAAATGCGCCGAGATAGGAGCGGAACATCTGAGGCGATTGGGGTAGTTTTTTTTTTTTTTGCCAGTGTCTTTTTGACGCACATGGCTAAGAGAGCTTGGCGCCAGAGCCGAGAATTCCCTGTGGTCCTCAATGTCTAGAGGTTCCTGCACCAAACTGAGGCCCATCTCCTCTCTCTCTCTCTCTCTCTCTCTCTCTCTCTCTGTCTCTCTCTCTGTCTCTGTTTTCTCTGTCTCTGCATCTTTATAGGTGTTGTGTGTGTGTATCTGTCTCCTACCTATCTCTTGTGTCTCTGTTTCTCTATCCTCTCTCTTCACCCCAAAGGGTCTGGGGCTTAGGGAAGGAAGGGGAGGGGGAGAACAACCACCTGGAGACTTGGGAGTATTTCCTAGCAGCTCTGACCTTTCCGTTGTGTCTCGAGCCGGCGGTTAAGACAGTGGATTCGGGAGCTCCTCCAAGGGGCAGCTAGGTTGGGGGGGGGGGGACTTAGAGGTTCCGTGATCTCCATCTTGCCCCATCTGGGAGCAGAATTCCTCCTGGAGGCCGGCTTCAGGATGTTCCCAACTGGGCCACGACTGTCGTGACCTCTTCTGCAGAGCTCTCCTGGGCTAGTTCAAAGCCGGGCTCTACCCTCTTTCAAGTGCATCCCCAAGTTCAGAAGATCATTCCATTCCCCCCCCCCCCCCCAGGCCCGGATCAGTCACAGAGATCTGTTGGAAACGAACTTGACGATCGCAAGCTGGCTCTCTCTCTCTCTCTCTCTCTCTCTCTCTCTCTCTCTCTCTCTCTCTCTCCCCTTCTCTTTCGCTCCCCCACCCACTCTGCCCTCCTGCTTCCCAGCCGAGAGACAGACTTGTTCCAACCAGATTCCTGGGCCTTCCGTTCATTGCCACGGATTGCGGGGCGTGGGGTGGGGGGTGGAACGAAAGCTTTCTCCCTGCTACCCGAGAGCTGCATTTTCTGCTGCCGCTGGCGCAGTAGTGTCTTCCCTCTCCCCCCACCCCGTGAAGGAAAGGGGGCGTCTGCTTCATAGAAAACCTTAGACTAGCTCAGGACCCTCTCCCTACAAACCCTTCGGAGCCGAGCTCCGTCTAGCGCCCCTGGCCACAATCTGGGCTTGCTCCGGGGCCCTTCGCTCCTGCAGTAAAGTGTGTGTGTGTGTGGGGGGGGGGGGAGTTTGCGGATTATGATTTTTAAAATGTCGCTGTCTTGCTAATGGCCTACAAACTTCCGCCAATTACGACTGACCTCCCAGACTGGGCCCCTGGAGACTCGTATTATCCCGGGAGGCCGCACTAATCGGAGATCAAAAGCTGGAAGGTGCGAACTCCCTTTGTCTCTCCGCGGCCGCCGAGCCCCCCTCCCCGAGTGTGATAAATCCAGCCTGGCGCCGACTGCGCGAGGGATGATTAATTTGCGAGCAAACAAAGAGGAACCGGTGGCCACCACGCCGGGGCCCCCGAGTTAAACATTGGCCAGCAGCTCCCAGCTGCTCCTGGTCCGGCGGCCCTCCGGCCCGCCGGCCCACCGGCCGGGAAGGAGCGAGGAGCAGCCGAGCGCCACTCACCTCCCGCCCTCTGCCAGGGCTGACTGCCCCGCTTCGGGGGAGGAATCGGGCCCGCTCTGTCTACACTGCAGCCTCTCCCCTCCTGGTCCCCCCGGCACCCTCTCCTTTCTTCCTTTCCTTTTCCTTCCAGTCTTTTTCCACTCTTCTCCCCCCACCCCCTGCCCTTTCATGAAAAACAGGACTTCTAAAGAGAGAGTTTTTGCTCTCCCGAAGGCTCTGGCAGCAGGGAGAGGAAATTGGAACAGATAAAGTGAATCGCCCTGGACCTTGGGGTCCCCTGCGCCCAAATGGGCCCTGGCTGCCGCCTTGCAAAGCACCTAAGAGCGTTTCCTACCCCTTGGGGAGGTGGGGGGGCAGGTAGGGGGAGTTTCCTACAACAGGAGATTCTTGGCCAGGCCTTGCTTCCCGGGTCTCCCGAATAAACCTGGAGGGCTTGGAGTTGAGGGCAAATGCGTCCTGTGCGCGCTGGGCTTTGGAGAAGCGCCGCCGCCCAAGGCAAACTAAGATCGCTGTCTCTGAGGCGAAGTGGCCAGATGTGTACAGATGTGTGGGCCTCCTCTTCCAGGAGGTTGTATCTTCTGGGAGCCTAACCCGGCTCAAAAACTTTTCTCGGTAGCTCTGCCCGCTTCTTGTTTTAAAAGACACAGGCCGACTCTTTTGTGGTCTAAGCGTGTTTATCTGAAAAAAAAAATTCCGGGGAGGTGGTGGTGGGGTGGGCGGGCTCGTTTACTTTGGCAAGTTTGCTGTAAATATTCTCTTTAGCACGTGTGAGGTCTGGCTGCGGACTATTGCGCTCTTATTCCTCCTTAAACTTTCACCCTCATTTGCCCGAGCGGTTCAATTGAGTCCAAGGTGTCACTACCAGGGAGCTGTGTTGACATAAGGCATCCTTGTTCCTCCGGGAGGGCCCTGGACTCTAATTAAGTAGGTTCTGCAGGACTTAGTCTCTACCTTCGGACTATATAAACTTTTACTGGGGAGGGGGCCCTCCAGGTTGCAGCTTGGGTTATTTAGAAATTGCCCGTCGTCTGGACCGAGCCCCGGCCTCCCCCAACTCTTGCCTCCCGCCCCTTCCTCACCTTCTGGCCTAGCGGCTTCTAAAATCGACTAGAAAGACCACAGCCGCCCCCCCCCCCTTTCCTCTAATTTCCTTCCCCAGTGCGATTCGGGTCTCTGGGGATGGCTATTTTGGTTTAATAAGCATCGAGTGAAGCAATCCCTAAGGTGGAGGGCGGCAGGGCAATGGCGGGGGCGGGAGGCTACTGACTTCTATCTTCTCAGCCCCTCCCTGGAGACCCGTTTGCCTTTGGGTTCCTTTGTCGGGTGGTTTGTCCCTTCTACCCTTTTCAGACTTGAGTCTTCAGAACGATCACTGCTCAGATCATCCAACTGAGAGGAACCCCGAGATCCAGGCAGTCCATTTGCTGGTATCTCCTCCCTCCTCATCACTGTCTTTACGCCCACTGGCTCCCTGAAACTTCTCTTTGGGGCAAGAAAACGGACAATCTTGCTGTGATTGAACATCTAGCTTCTATTTGACTGAAGTGCCAGGAACGATAGGGACATGCTTTCGTCGCATTCGTTGGTCTTTTTTTCTTCATCTTTTTTTTTCTTTCCCCTCATCTTGCTTTCTCTCCTTGTACTCCCCCCCCCCCCATAAACAGGACAGAATGCTTTTTTTCTCCCTCTTTTTGAGGTTAGTATAACACTAGTTTCTTATTTCCATAAATTAACTTCCTTGGGGAACCTTGCATTTATGTATCTATTTTGACTCTCGGAGATCTCTGTTTTTCTCCACATTTTAATTTCTTGTTTCGTAGGTTGGGGCAACCTTTCAGGACCAGATTTCTCAGTGTCTCCAAAGTTCCCCTGCCGAAAAGGCTAAAGCAGAACCAAAATCTTAGGAGCTGGGGGGGGGGTGTCAAAAAGAAATTGACCCCACTGAGGCCATCAGACCCTCCAGAGACACTGCTGGCCCTCAAGTCAGAAAACTCTAGGCTCTAGGTTCCCTTCATTCCTCTTGGAACCATCCAGGCTCCTGCCTTTCCTCTAACTTTCATTCACATGTCCTTTGACAGATGTATGAATTATTGATCAGGGAAACTGAGTGCAAGAATTTGAATTTGCATGTGCCTATATCTATGTGCAGATTGTCAAAGTTGACTAGCTGGGGGTCCAATATTTCTGACCTTTAAAGACCTAAAGGCGCCACTCTGTTCTCCTTTCCCAAAACATCACAACCCATAAACATAATCCCAGTTTCTTATGCCTCTTTTAAATGTAAATATATTTTTGGCAACAGTGAAATGAAACAATGTCACCCTCTTTACTATTCTTTCATTTTCCTTTTGTCTAAAGCCACTACCTCAGAATTGGCAAATTTGTAAGAAGATAATGATTTAGGTTAGTTGAAAGAGGGGGAGAAGAGGGTCTGGGGGGGGGACAGTGATACTTTTTAAAAAAACATCTGTGGGGGATTTTTCCTTTTTTCTCCCATTTAGGAAGGAGGACTAAGTGTGGTTTCCTACTTGCCTGAAGGTTTTCATATTGAGTGTTCTCCTTTTGCAGCTATCTTGTCACTTAAAAAAAAGATAATATAATCTTAGGAATAAACTGGAATATATCTATATGTATGTTAACATCTATAAATATTATTGTACTATAATAATATATAATTTATTATATGATGACTTGTGAAATAAATATGCTTTTCTAACATGTTTATTTCTAAATTTTATCATAAGATTTATTTGTATATATATACATATATATATATATACATATATATATATATATATGTATATATATATATATTCCTCTTAGACTGAGTTGAGAAAGAGGGGGTGGCAAAAGACCAAATTTCTCACTAATTAAATTGGACCAGAAAATGCTTCAATGCTTCTTTCCAAAACAAAAACACCTTCCCTTCTTTTCACCACTGATCTTGCCGAGAGTGAAGGTAAAAGCCCACTATGGGGAGATTTCATCTTGGATTTGGACTCTAATCTTGGTGAGAAAGACAGGATGAAGCTGGGGGTGGGGGTGGCAATTAGCACAGGGGTTAAGGAGCAGCAGTAGGGATGTCATAGAGGTAATCCTGGGAATCCATCGGAAAGGAAGTTACCCAGCATAGGTATCCTAATCAGGAGCCCTATCCACCAGACAGCTTATTTCAATGTTTGAATGGGGCGCCAAGCTTGCTGGACCCCTGCGAGGTGGGGCATCCATCTGACCCCATATGTCGGCTTGCCTGCAGTTTTCAGTCCCCAGAGAGACAAGGTGAGAGAGGCAAAGAAAAAAAGAGAGACCCAAATGTTCCATTCAAGAAATCTTTATAGGGGCCTGGAATTGTTCGAGGGATTGTTATGTTCCCAATCTCTCTTTTTTTTAAATTTTAGTCCATTGAGTGAGACGGAAAAAATGAAAAGAATAGAGACAAAAAAGATAAAGACAGAGGGGAGAGCAAAATAGGAAATCATTCAGGAGAGAGAGGTGGGTATCCTCTCTGGGAAGGACTGACAAAAATTGTACAGGATAAGGTATGGTGGATTGGATAGGCTTCTGTCAATGGGCAAATGACAGGCAGAAACAGGCTTCCTCAGTTCTGGGGAACTAACCCTCCTCTTGGAGCTCTGGACACGTTTTCTCAATTTGAGCATACTATCTATTTCTGTTTTTCTTACTGGGTTTCAATTAAAAAGACTGACTGCATTGTACTGAGGAGCAGGAGAAAAATGAGAGAGGACAGTGAGGGCAGAAGTTGGGGTTCCCATTCTCCCTTTTCCTTCCTGTCTCAGTCCTTCCCCATCTGTCAGTGTCTGAATTTGTATATGTCACTTCTTGATGTTTCATTATATCCTGATAAGACTTAACTGTTCACATTTCTATAGCATTTCCAGGTTTACGATGCAGTTTTCAGGGCAAGAGATCTATGAGGTAGGGCATGCATTACTCCCATTTAATACTTGAGAAATAAAAAAAAATTTAAAAATACTTGAGAAATTGAGGGTCAGAAATGGTGAAGTGACTTTCCCAAGGTCACAGGGCTTCTAAGCAGCAGAACCTGGGCTCAAACTCAAAATTCTTGACTAGAGCATTTTCTAGATTGAGGAGGGAGGGAAGGAAGGAAGAAAGAAGGGAGGGAGGGAAATGATCAAAATCAAGGGGACTCTCTAGATTTCTACTCCATATTAAATGAGATATAGTGGTGTGGCTAGTTTTAAGGCAGATGGATCAATCAGCATCCATCTATAAATTGCCCAATATTGCTAAAAACTGAGACTAATAGAATACAAGAAACTTACATCCTGAGAGGGAGAAAGCAGGCACATCTATAGGTATATATATATATATGGAAACAAATGCAAAATGATGAGGAGGGGTGGGCAACATCAGGAAAGATTTTTTTTTGGTAGAAAGTGGTAATTGAGTTGAGTCTAAAAGGAAATTAGGAATTCTAAAAAGACTCAGAATTTTCTCGACATTCAAAAGAGAAACTTTCTCTTTCTCACCTCAGGGATAACACAACTTTCTCTTTTGATCTGTATTCAGTATTTTGTAAGACATCTATTCTGTCTTCATCCCTCTTTGTCTCTGTGTTTCTCGAAATCTGTCTCTGGTTTCTCTCTGACTTCTCCATTCTGTCTCACCACCACTGCCCCCCCCCTCGACTTTCCCCAGACCACCCCCCACTGTTGGAGTCTGAATGATTGGATCCATAAGAATCTGTCGCTTAGTTCCAGTCTCAACCCCTCTACTAAGTGTTCCTATGTCTTTCTGAGACATCGATTTAAATTGTCACCCCCCCACCTACACACACACACACACACACACACACACACACACACACACACACCTGCTTCCTTCCTCTTCCTGAAGCCAAGAAAGTTCATTCCAACCCAGCCATTGATGGTAACAGCATGCAGGGTAAAGATTCTGGCTGGGTTTCCACAGGCACAGTGGTCATTCTCTGAAATTCACAGGGAGGGAAAGGTAGGGAAAATTTTCTTTGCTTTAAACTTCTGTATTATCTTGGCTGTGTAGACACAGCCTTCTAGCCAAAGAAAACATACCCAATCCCTGGACCAAGAGAAAGTCTCTTAAATCCTGAGCTTTTGATTGACTCCTATGAACCAACCCCACTGTCTGTGGCCTCAGCCCACATCCCACTCCTGCCCTCAGGTTCCTAATCTGAATTGTATTGTATCCATTGGAATTGGCCAATTTGCCAATTATATTTGGATATGTTTAACCTTGGGATGCATGGGAAAAGAGAAAGATACCAAACATAAGAGCCTTCTCTCTTATTTCAGTTTTAGCTTTGTCTTTAAGGACTAAGGGGCTGGGCAAAAATAGGTTTGCTCCTGGATTCTAGGGGAAATTTTGCCAATGTATGACCAAGTTAGGGAAGCTAACTACCTATCGATTGACATGGCCCTAACTTCCTAGTACCTATTCAGTCCTGTGCTCCCCAAATGAGTTACTGAGGGACATTTCCTTGCCCAGCTTATTTTCCCCCTAGCACTATACAACAATTACATTGGAAACTTAGAGGGTTTTATTAATAATTATAACAGCACATTTCATTTGATAATCCCACCAGTCATTATCTTTTCTAGGAACAGGAGAGATGTCAATCTGATGAGAGATGTCATTCTGGCCCTATCTCCTTGTATAGGATTAATTTATTAAGGAGAAGGAACCAAGTAGCCATACTATTGTTAGATTCTCTTCAGAGCAGTAAGGAAATCTTCCTGCCTCTTTCCCCAGTTGAAGAGTATGATGAGTGTGAGGCAAACCCAGAACTGTAGGTCTGTTACAGCTCCCCTCTCCAGTGTTGAAAAACTAATTATAAAGGGAGAATCACACACACACACACACACACACACACACACACACACACGAAGATCTATACAAGGAAGACACGACAGAAGGGTTGAAAGTAAGGCCGAATCCAAGAGAGACGATAGCAGCCAGAAGTATGCAGGAGAAAAAAACTGATGAAGAAGATAGAAAGATGGAAAGGCAAAGAGACAGCTGAGAAACAAAAAGGCACAGACCAAGAGAGGCTCATAGAGATGGGCAATCAGACATCCACTGAGACTCAGACAGGGGCGCAGATAAGCAGTGATAAACAGACAGATGGAGACATGGAGAGGCCAACAGTGACTCTCAGGGCAGACAATGTCAAAGGGAGTTTTAGCTCCTCAGGAAGGAGGGAGAGGGACTGAGAGACAGAGACATAGTCATAGAAACAGACAGACACAGAAATGGAAGGGGAGGAAAAGGAAGAAAAGAGGTGAGAGAAGGGGAGAGAGAATTTCAAGAAATTCTGCAAAAAGGGCAGCTTCCTATAATTGCATGAAAAAGAATATAAGCTCACTGGAAATGGGGAGACTTGAGGTGCCCATTAAAGATGTACCCAGAAAACAAGGAGTTCGATTTTGACAAAGATCAAGGCATCCTTTCCCTTGGTTTCTAACTTCTTTTCCTATGGGAGAGCCAGAAAGGGGCTTTATTTGCTCCTTTGGGATCTAGCTGAAGGAAATTATTTTCAGAAATGTCCAATGGAAGTAAGAGTTTCCCTTTGGGTACCTGGCCCACGGGCAGCCCATTAGCTTGCCTCCAGTAATTACCCAAAGGCTGCTCAGTACTCAGTCAGGTTAGGGCCTCTCCTCCAACTAGTGCAGCAGGGGTGCAAGGGAGACTTATTAAACCCAGATGAGCAGGACTTGGGGCCATAAGGAAAAGATTTACAATTGAGTCAACTGGGGCAAAATATAGTCATCCCAACATTACAGGTGTAAATAATGTGTCAGCCTCTGCCCCTCCTCCAAAAATCTCTCTACTATGACTCCAGTTCTTTTGAGAAAGGGAAAAATGGGGGAGGCTTGGGATTTTTTTTATTAGACAAGTTAAAATATGATGTTATATTCACTTTTTAGGTCTGTGTATAACTGTCATGAATAACCTGAGCTAACTTCTGTATTTCATTTTTCCTACTTGTGTCCTGAAATGCTAGGACCCAGAAAAGGGAAGGATTTGGGGGGGATGGGGCACTCTTAAAGTATTCCTGATCTATTCCTCGGCAGATGAAGGGAACTGAAAATTAAAGAGTTCATGTTATAAGGGTAAGAAGAGTGGAGGAAGAAGGCTGATGGAGAAAGGATGAGAAGCTCACTGAGCTTCCCTGGATGACACTGACTAACCAGGGCCACTAAGTCCAGCTATCCAAACATTTTTTTTTGTATTAACAATAACCACTAATTCAGGGAGAGAGCCAAACTAGAACTCAAATTTCATTGCCCCATTGCCTTAGGTGAAAGACTTGTCAAGAGAAGAATATCTGGAAATCCATAGGGTCATCTGTCAATCAACAAACATTTATCATACACCAACTGTGTACTTTGCAAAATATGGTATGGATGCAAAGACATAAGTAATTACTACTCTAAAGCAACTCCTCTCCTCCCCTCTCCTCTCCTCCCCTCTCCTCTCCTCCCCTCCCCTCCCCTCCCTCCTCTCCTCTCCTCTCCTCTCCTCTCCTCTCCTATAGAGTATATACCTACATTTCAAGGAGGAAGGAGTCTGGACTTGTTTTCTTCCAGATTTTATCAGGAAAATCCTCTACCAATACTAACCAGAAGTTCTGGGATCCTGAGAGATCAAGTGACTTTTACAGTCACATAACCAGTATATATGGGAAGTAGAATCTGACTCCATATTTTCCTGCTTCTAAAGTCAGCCCTCTGACTTCATCCATCATATCTTATCTTTCTTTGTGAGGGTATGCAGCATCTATTCAGAAGTCACAGGCACTGAAGAGGTGATTCAAATTGGAACCAAAAAGAAAATACGAAGGAACCACACCCATTGGCAGAGTCTGTCTAGTCTGTGTCTTTTGTGAAGTTTGTTTGTCATTGAGTGCTGCATCTCCTTCCCCCCCCCATATCAATCAAGATAATCTATTATGAATTATCAGGTATCTGCAGAATATACTGTTGCTTTCTTTCAGTGTTTTCACTCTTGTAGTAAAGTAACCCTTCCAATAATGTATATAATATGAGTGTGTACACAGGGACTTGTCCAAATTATCCAGAGATAGTTCCACTTTATAAAGAATGGTGTGTTACAGGACCTATTTCACTTAGCATGAATGGGAAGCTACCCTGTCCACCACATGAAACTAAGAACAGTGGCTATCCATGTGGTCAAATAAGGGTCCCAAATCTTTGACACCTTCTGGTTGGTCTCTGGTTGTATCCAGAGTACTTGCCCTTCAGGTGGTCATAGGGATATAAATGGATAGGAAGGACCAAAGTGTCTTGGTAAGGTGGACAGCAAAAATTATTTGGGATGGTGAAATCATTTGAAATAACAGTTTGGTAATGATCTTGCCTTATAGATAGATCGTAGGTTCATGCATTTAATTCTTTAGAAGTCCCCTAGCCCAGGCCTCAAGGCAGGTTGGTGACATGTGGCTGAACCTGAAGCTTTGAAGACTCATTTTCCTGAGTTCAAACCTGACCTCAGACACTTTCTAGCTGTATGACCCTATATAAGTCACTCAACTATATTTGACTCAGTGCAAAATGAGTTGAAGAAGGAAATGGCAAATTATTCCAATATCTTTGCCAAGAAAACCCCAAATAGGATCATGAAGAAATCATGCTTCAGATTCCTCATCTGTAAAATGAGCTGAGAAGGAAATGGCAAATGATCCAATGTCTTTGCCAAGATAACTCTAAATGAGTTCATGAAGAAATCACTTTGCCCTGTGTGCCTCAGTTTCCTTATCTGTAAAATGATCTGAAGAAGGAAAACACAAACCACTCCAGTATCTCTGCCAAGAGAATTTCTAAAGAGGTCAAGGAGGAGTCAGACACGACTGAAAAAAATGACTCAACGAGTTTAATCCTTTCAATTTGAAGATGAGGAAATAGGTTCAGAGAGTTTAAGTGACTTGGCTAGGATCATACTATGTGTCTTGAGCAGATTTCCAACCCAGGTCTTCGGTGACTCCAGCTACTGCGTGCAGTCTCTGATAAAAATCCTATCTGATTTCTCTCTCATCACACTCAATTTGGATCAAGGTACTACATGGGAACAAAATAAAGACTGACAGATTGCTTTCCGTGGGGGTGGGGTGGGGGGAGGGAAGTAAGATTAGGGGGAAATTGTAAAAGTCAAATAATATCTTTAATAAAAAAAGAGTAATATAAAAGTTCTATCTTAGTGGTGGATGGAGTGGGAGGCAGAAGTTGCATAAATACACATTTTTAAATCTCCTTTTCAGGAGGCGGTGGCAGGAGTCTCAATATTCAACTTTATAAGGTAGAGTTCAGTAGGGAAAGTGACGACTTTGAATGTAAGCAACCTGTGTTAGAAACTTTGGCTGCAACACTTAAAGGCTACTAGAGAGATCACCTTTTTGGTCTTGGTTCTCTTATCTCTAAAAGGAGAGGTTTAGCTTAGACTACCACCCGGGTCCCTTCGCGTCTGGATCTATATTCTTACCTGTGCAGAACGATCATAGGATCTTTCTGGGGGGGGATGGGGCCTGTATGCCAGATTCTATCTGTCCCTCCCCCCTCCCAGCTTCTGTTCAGAAGCACTTCCACTGGGAATAAACCATGGCTCTTAATTAGATTGCTCTTTCCCCTCTCTTACCGCTGGATGGCGCTCGAGAGAGACTTCACCCCGAGGCTCTGAGCCGGGATCCGTCTTACCTGCGTCGCTTTGGGCACCGGCCGAAGGAGCCCGGGCTGCCCCGGCGGGCGCAGCTCTTCAGATTGAACAGGGATCGGGCGAGGCTGAGGCAGAGGCAGCGGGGAGATCGGGGAGGGAAGGCCCATCGGCAAGAAGGGGAAGAGGAGGAAAGGAAACAGCCAAGTTCCTCAGGCTGAGAGGGTTCGGGCTGTGGGTCGGGGAACCACAGGGGGTTAGGAGGAATGTTGGAAAAGCAGAACGAAGCAGAGAACCGGAACCCCAACTCTGGGTCAAGCTCGCCCGTAAGAGGAGCGTCTGGGTTGATCTAAAATGCCTCTGCCCAAGCAGAGCGGATAAAGCCCAGGCTGAATACTTCCATTCCCCTCTCTCCTGTTCCCCCTGGCCCCCAATACATAAAGGTTGGTGGGTCCAGGCTTAGCTGAACAATTCCGGGGGGGGGGGGGACCTGAAGCCTTGGCTTATGGGGAGGGGAGGTTTCCAAGAACTTTGGAGGGAAGACGCAAGGTTTGGGGAGAGGTCTCAGATTCTAGATGGGCCGGGGTCTCTGGGGACTGGGGGGGCCTTCCCTTTTCCCTCACCCAAGGGGTTGGCCAGGGGGACGGATTGAGCCTGAGACGTCCCTAAGGATGCTTTCTCTAGGAGGAGATCCTGACCAATCGCCACTTTGTCAAATGCTAAATAAACACAGGGAGTGGAACCTTGCCCTTTCCCTCTCTCACCCCCACCCCAAATACCCAAAGATGCTGTGCTATACAATAAAGGAAGAAAGGGGGGGGGTGTTGGAGCTTTTCCTGTGCCCTCAAGCTAAGGGGAGAAGAAAAGTAAAAACAACTGAGGGAATTGTCCCCCAAGGATCCTCTGCGCCCAAACCCGGTGCCAGATACCAGCGGTCAAAGGACACGGTTGGGATCTGGGCCAGAATTCAGTGTGCTTAGGATGCTCATCCTTCAGTCCAGACCCTGGCAGATCCTGGACCCTGGGGAAAGCCAACGCTTGGCAATCCCCCCCCCCCCAATAGGATCTCCAACTGCAACTCTCTGCAAGGAGAGACTCAAAGGGTGCCGGTTGAGGCGACCACTGAGAGCGCGGGACAGTGTCCTCAAGTCCTGGCGCAACTCTCGCAGAATCTCCTGCGAGGAGACCCGGGGCAGCGACTCTATTCCTGGAGCTGGGGTACGGATGAGTGGGGACAGAGGGAGAGCCCGTAAACTTCATTTTCCCAAATTTAGATTTGATGCCCTTGGATAAATCTGTTCCCTCGTCTTTTGGAAGCTTGACCTTTTCCTTGGGAAAACAAACAAACAAACAAAAAGAAACTCAGGGAAAGGCAGGGGAGAAGGAGGGTGTATGGTCTCCTCAGACAAGAGGGGAAATCGCTGTGGGTTTGTTAAATTATATTTAGCCCCATTGATTGGCTGCTTCTGATAGACCGTCCACCAGGAAGCTCAGATGATGGGTAACATGTCCAAGACTTCCTGAGCCCCTGCCCCCCGCCCCCCATCGCCCAGATTCCTGGTTTGGCTCTGATTCCTTGTTCTCGAGGAGGAGACTTTGGAAAATAATTTCCCCCAGCCCCATTCAGAACTCTGGCTTTTCTTTCCAGCAAGGCCACAACGGAACATCTTTGGAAAGGAATCTTGATTTCCCTCCTTTCTGCTCCTATTGCCTTTTCCCTTCTCTACACTTTATTTGATCGATGAAAGAGACAGTCTGGCCCATAATTAGGTCAATGAAATCGATGTTTATTCCTTGGATGGTTTGGGAACTAATAAATCTCCCTTTTATGTATGTGAGGCAGGGTTCAATCCGACTTGCTTTAGACTGCGATTCTCCACCTCCTTCTTCTTCAATGAATTTAGGGGAAAAAACACACAGCAGCAACCACAGCAAAAAACCCAGAGACTGGAGATGAAGTCCTCCTCCCTTCTCCCTGGAGAACAGCCTCTCCCTGGATCCCTCACCTCACACTCCCCCTTAGTTTCTTTTCCCTTTCCTCCTAGCTCTGGGCAGCCAATTTCTTACCATTTTTTTTCAGTCTACCAAATCATTTCCTTAATGAGACTATTCTCGCCCCACCCCTCCCCACCCCACTCCCCACACGCAGGCACATTCTCCTGAAGGACAACGGTCCTTGTAAATCCTATATTAGAGAGTTTCAGATCTGGAAGAGACCTCGAAATGCAGGCGAGCAGTGCTGCGAGATGGTCGGTTGTGAGATCGTAGGTTGGCAGAGTTTGGACCATGGAATGCCCGCGCTAATAGGAACCCTGCGAATAGAACGTAGAAACACCTTCAAGAAGGTTGCGGATTGGGAAAGGCCCCTTAGAACAGAGAGCGATGGGGGTGAGCAGGAGACAGAAAACTCCTCGAGGGCAGAGGATCTGCCTTTGTCTTGATATCTCAGCACCCAGGTTTTCCGTACAGCATCTAGAAGGAGCTTAAGAAAAACTCGTAGGATTGTATTGGACAGGAAGGAGGTAGTCCAACTCTTGGGGAAACTGAGGACCTAGAGAGGGGAAACGAATCACCCAAGATCACACAGTTTGTAACAGAAAAAATGGAACTTTTATTATGGACACCCCCAAAAAAAGTGGTGTGAGAGGAAGGAACGGTAAATACATTTGGGAAATTTTCTTTCAATTCTACAAATGTTAAACTCTACAATCCCATCTCTCTCTCTCTCTCTCTCTCTGTCTCTCTCTCTCTCTCTCTCTCTCTCTCTCTCTCTCTCCTCTGTGTGTGTCTCTCTGTCTCTCCCTGTTTTTCTCTTTTTCTGTTTATGTCTGTTTCTGTCTCTGTGTTTCTGATTGTTTCTCTGTTTTCCTCTTTTTCTGTTTCTTTATCTCCGTTTCTCTGTGTCTCTGATTCTGTCTGTTTTTCTCTTTTTGTTTCTTTATCTCTTTGTCTCTGATTCTGTCTTTCTTTTTTTCTCTTTTTTCTGTTTATTTCTGTGTCTCTGCTTCTGTCTCTGTTTTTCTCTGTTTCTGTGTGTGCGCGCGCGTGTGTGTGCTGGATGGGGGCAGGGAGATCCAAGGAGCCAAGTCCTAATAAGATCAATAGAAAGAAGACGGCGAATGAGGTCCACAAAGGTCCTGAGCCCCCTTTGACGTAAACAGGCCAAGTAATTGGACCGAGGGAAAAGCCGAGAGGTGGATTCCAGTTAATTAGTCCGAAACGAAGGGCACTAAGCCGTGCTCCGAATGGTCCCCGCGTCGCTGTTTGTTATCGGGGATTTGGCCATCAGCTTTTGTGCAGCCCAAATTGGATGTGAGCTGCGCAGGGGCCGCGCCGGGCCGGCGAGGTGAGCTCAGCGGCCCCTCGGCCGAGCCAGGCGGCCGAGGCGGGAGGCGAGGAGCCGGGCTGGGCCAGCCCGGCCTCATTAGCTCCTCCTGCGCTCCCATCACCCCTGCCTGGGACCTAATAGGCCATGGCACCCGGCGACCTCGGGGCGCCTGGCCTCTCCCAACTTGGGGGGGGATCCCCCCACCCAGGGGCGCCTCTTTCCTCGCCTCCCCAGGCGCTGGCTCCCTGGCGCCGCTGGCCCGTTTTGCGCGGCGCTGGGTTGGCTAGCCCAGCTGGGAGGAAGAGGAGTTGGGTAACAGCGCCCTGCACCCGCTTTCGAGGAGTCGAGAGCGGGGTCCCTGAGCTAGGCTTCTTCTTCCGACCCCTTCCCCAATCCCCGTCTCCCGAGGTGCAAAGCCATAGGGAAAGTAGCCAACCAGACTAGCGGTGGTGGTGGGACACTGAGGCACGAGGCCAAGGACCCGGTCTGCATCCCTCCCCCCCCCCCCAACCCCCGCTCTCCTAAGCCATTCCTAGACCTTCCTTCTCCACCTGCCAAGGTGGCTCCGGCTCCGGGGGCAGAGGCCTGCCTGGGTCCCACCGCTAATAAGATTCTACCGGGAGGGGAGAGAGCGCGGCAGAAGAAACCTCAGAGGCCGGCGAGTTCGACCTGTATCTGTACAGCCATCTCGGCTACACACGCTACAGCAGCCTGACACCGGGTCACCCAGCCTGGGCCGTTTCCCGGATCCCAGGCATTGTCTCGGATTCAGGTTCGGGGAAAAGTCGGAGTGAAAGTCAGCATCTTCCAGAAATCGCTCTCTCCCTCCCTCCACACCCACACCCACACCCACACCCACACACACACCCACACACACACACACACAAACACACATCCTTCTATCTATATACATACATACATCTTTCTCCATATTTATATATTATTTCTCCATATATATGCACACTCATCTCTCTCTCCATATATAATGCATATATCTTTCTCCATATATAATATCTATTTCTCCATATATATATATATAATACATCCATATCTCTAACTCCTGATATACACATCTCTCCATATAGACACACATCTCTCTCGATACACCTCTCTCCAAATATATACAGCTCCCCAGATATACACCTCTTTCTCCATATATACACACTCATCTCTCTTTCCATATATATGTATTCACACACACACAGCTCTCTCCCTTTTCATCTGCATGGAGAGAGAGAGAGAGAGAGAGAGAGAGAGAGAGAGAGAGAGAGAGAGAGAGAGAGAGATCTTCTAATTGGGGGCACAGTTTTGGAGGAAGCTTGAGGGGACCGTGAAAGTGACGGCAGCCCAAAGCCCTCCTTTCATAGATAAGGACACAGGGGCCTATTTCTGGGCTGGGGCCTGGACTCCAGCCCGGCAGATCTCGGGGCTGGCCCTGCTGTGCACCACCTCCTCGTTCTCGGCGTCTCTGGGGTTCGGCAGGGGTCTCGGTCTCTTCGGCTGTCCTCCTCTTTCTCCAGCATTTTCTTCATTTCTCTGATTCAAGCCCTCGACCAAGTCCACGAGCTCGCAAAGCCGGAGTCACTAGAATGCCAAGCCTTGAACCCCGAGAGGGCTCGTCCAGGGCCTTTGGTGGCGGGCCCAGGGCCCGGGCGCCGGGCGCGGTCTGGCGCTCGGGATCAGCACGTCGGAGAGAGCCCAGGCTGCGCTTGTGAGCTCCTTGGGTGATCCGTGCCCACATGGTTCGAGTTGACCCAGTCGAATAGAAAGCTGCCTTCCTTCCCCCACCCCGCCGACGACCCCGGCTCGGCCTCGGTTTCTCGGGCAGGGGCAGAGGCCCCCCCTTGGCCCCGTGGGCCACGCTCTGGTGCCCCCGTGCTGGGTGTGCCAGGCCTCCCAGCCCTCCGGCCTGGCGACGCTGGCCCGGAAGCGGCCAATTGGTCTGCGGTCGGCCGCGAGGCCTCAGCTCCAGAGGCCAGCGGGCACGAGAGCCGGTTGGTGGGCAGGGGGACTTGTGGGCAGCCCGAGCCACTGCAAGCAGCCTTCCTCCTGCCCTTTGCCACTGTCCCGCCCGGCCACTGGCAGCGCTTCTGCCCCATCCTTCAGCTTCCTCCCTGCACCCTCATCTCTTGCACTTTTGAGCTGGGGTGGGTCGACCTCCCCTGTTCTGGGTCTCCCTCAGATCTCAGGATCAGAGAGTATCCCAGACTCAGAGTTGGACCGGATCTTAGCGGGCAGCTAGTTCTCTTGCCCTCTTTTCACAGAGGAGGAAACTGAGGCCGACAGAGAGGGAAAAGAACACCCAAAGATTGGGCATCTTCTACGTGGCAACATCTTTCCAGTGTGTTACCAAAGCTGCTTGACATTTCTGAACGGCCTCTGTACGCCCTACCCGTTTGGCTTTTCTGGTCATCTTTGCTTCCGCTGGATACCTGTGTCTCTGGCTAAGTGTCTCACCCTCTGCACCTTTTAGTCCTTCATCTGTAAAATGAGATCAGCCCAGTTCTAGTACAGAAATGCTAAATGATTAAGCTGTTGGACTACAGGACTGACTTCTTTCCGCATTCTTAACCTAGAAAGTTACTCGAGAGATCGTTGGTGAAAGCATAGGACCCAGGATTTCTTGTTAGCTAGAAGTGTGAGTGAGGAAATTACAGGTATGAGAGTGTTTTCCACTGCTCATAAACATTTTTTAGTCGACCCATTGAGCTCTCCGAGATCATTCTAGGGCAGGGAATCTGAGTTGGGGAAGTCAAGGACGAATCCCTTCCGGTTTTTCTGATACTTAACCCTTGTTTCCAAACAATCATTCAGCAAAAGGAGATGGACTGCGGATGGGGAGCAGGAATAGTTGTTAAGACGAATCCATTAGGGGCGGCTAGGTGGCACAGTGGATAGAGCACAGGCCCTGGAGTCAGGAGGACCTGAGTTCAAATGGGCCTCAGACACTTAATAATGACCTAGCTGTGTGGCCTTGGGCAAGCCACTGAACCCCATTTGCCTTGCAAAACCAAAACTGAAAGAGAAAGGAAATGTTGGTAAAGTCTTTGTGATCCTGCTGGGTGGTTATATCATACTCCCTCTCTACACTTTATACATTAGCCATTGCTGATGGGCAGGGTGGGGAAAGAAGTCCTATCATTCAGCCCAGGCTTTTTTTTTTATTATAGGTGTAATATAACACCCTTCTCAACTCGCACAGTCTGACTGGGAAGACTGAGCACCCTCAAATCAATCCTTCCCAGATCTCTGAATCATGATGCTTAGGCAGAGTTCCCAGCAGAGAGGCAATGTGCCCTGGGGTATGGAGTTTATGTAAGGTCCCTTGTAGTCTATTAGCCTATGTATTGAGTGCTAAACTTGTTTGTGACTATGTGCTCAACAGTGTGAAGATACTGGCATTGTTAACCTTAAAAATAGATAGACAACAGATATTGTGGGAAAGGGGCCAAACTTGGAATTACCTTTGACCTCCCAGACAAATAACCTTAGCCAAGTCATTTAACTCTTTGGGCCTCAGTTTCCCCATGTCCAAAAGGATATAGTTGGATTAGATGATGTTTATAATTCCTTTTATCCATAGATTCTGGAATCTTCTGGAATATCAGATGTCATCCTCTGTGTAAGATTTGCATCATTATTATAAATCAATAATCCATTTGAATAGCGTGGTCAACTCCCTACCTGACCCCCAAGTTCTGTGACGTATAGTTGAGGAATTTGAAGATATACAATAGCTACAGCATTGGGCCTAGATTTAGGAAGACCTGAGTTCAGATTCCACTCTAAGTATTTATTAGTTATCTACTCTCTGTGCCTCAGTTTCTTCATCTATAAAAAGAAGAGATTAAAGGTCAGCTAGGTGGCATAGTGGATAAAGCACCAGCCCTGGAGTCAGGAGTACCTGGGTTCAAATCCGGTCTCAGACAGTTAACAATTACCTAGCTGTATGACAAGCCACTTAACCCCGTTTGCCTTGCAAAAACCTAAAAAAGAAAGGGAGATTAGAATTGATAACTCCTGTTATATTTTTCCATCTCCCACAAATGGGTAAAATAGAGATGAAGAAATATGATGGAAAAAGAAATAGGAAGGAATGGAAAAAGATATTTTCTCCTTTCTCCAACCTTAGAGCAAAACAGGGAATGATAAGCCCTGTTGGACCCATTTGGCTAGATTTTTTCCCAGCCTTCCAACTCCTCTCATCATTTCCAAAACTCACTTTGAAAGAAGATAGGAATTTCATTATAAAAGGTCTTTTCTTTCTGGACCTTTTCTGGAGTCAAGTCTCAGTTCTTTACCTATTCCTTGGGGAATTTGGCAGTTGATGGAGTCAGAGCTTGAAATAAGAACAAAATGGTGGAAGGTTTGGGGTGTGTGTGTGTGTGTGGATGACATGCCTTCTAGGACTCTCCTGAATCTCCCTGTTATTACTCTTTCTAGTCTGATGACATCCATCATTGTCCTGCCTTTGGGAAAGTCAGATCACCACAGAAACCAGACGTGAGTCAAAGCTAGACAAGGCTAGAAAGGAGGTAAGACATCGGGTGTCTCTCCAGTTTTTTTTTTTTTTAGAGTGAATTCCAGATCAAGCAAACATACATAACAGCAAGAAATAGGCTGACACACTTTGGCAAAGTTGAAACTTGACTTCAAGGAGCCAGAGTTGATCAAAAGGTCTGCCTCTGACTCTGTTGGACTGGAGCTTTGAACTGGGAAAGTCTCTTCTTCCCTAAGGAAAAATCAAGTTATAAAGGACTGAAAGAATTCATTGATGAGCAAA
The DNA here is from genome assembly GCF_037893015.1 of Macrotis lagotis. Taxonomy (NCBI): domain Eukaryota; kingdom Metazoa; phylum Chordata; class Mammalia; order Peramelemorphia; family Peramelidae; genus Macrotis; species Macrotis lagotis. The sequence continues at coordinate 676,081,307 of NC_133666.1, forward strand.
AATACAATATGGAACTTGTAGTCTCTCTAGGATACTAGGAATCTATAGTTAAGCAAGTGAATTTTATGTAATCCCTTCAAGTCTCCTCTTAAAACCCAATGTCTTACCCTTGGGTCCCTCTCCCCCCACAGTTCATTCCAAAGGAAAAAAACAAATTCTAGTGTGTTCTCAGTCTTTTCTAGGCTGCTTACTCTACTACTTTGGATCTCATCCCCCCATTGTCTGTGGTTCAGTGCCAATAATACAAAGTATCATCAAGTTCTCTAAGCTTAATTTATGGAGCAGGAAAATTGAGGGAAAGAAAGAAACAAGAGGAGAAAGAGAGGAAGGAAAAGAGAGAAGAAAAAGAAAAAAGTGAGAAGAGGAAAATAAAAATAAGACAAGAAAAACAAGAAAAAAAGAAAAGGAAAGAGTTAAAAGGGGAGGGGGGAAATAAATAAGAAAGAAGGTCGACATGGGGACTGATAGTAAGTAGACAGCTGCTCAGTCACCTCTGGGTAAGTATCTCCCAAGTCTCATTACTTAACATGCCTCCAAAGTTATCTATCTATCTCCCTATTAATGTATCCATTAAATCATGCTCTAGTCTTTCCAAGTAACCAATTCCCAAAGTGCACTCCAATCTCCCCCCCCACCCCCAGGAATATGGTTTCACAATGATAGCAATTGTCTAATACCAACAACTTATGAGATAAGTTATCATTCATTAGGGCTTTCCAACAGGCATCTGTCTCCTTCCCCTCCCCTCATCCCTTATAGAACATTAGCCCAAGATGAAGTCTAGCGAAGAAAGACCTACCAATCTCCTTTGTAAAGGATTTCCACCCCTCCAGCCTCCAAGCAGCTCCCCTCCCCTTCCCCTTCTCTAACAATCATCCTCTTCTCATCACCATCCCTCTAATAATAATGGAGCCAATCAGTAGTCAGGGGAAGGAGCCAGAAAGAAAAGATTTTCTCCTGAGGGTCTTGTTCCCTTCCTTTCTGGTCAGTTGGACATATGTCTGGCAATTTCCTAGATCCTCTTGGAGGTGGGGGAATAGAGAGGGACTTAAGATCAAGATGGAAGGAATTTTCCTGAGGGAAAGATCTATGTTTCTGATTTGTTTTCATCTTAGGAGACATATCCAAAATGAGGAAGGAGTTAGAGAAATGAGAAGGTAACTTGTAAGGAGTAAGAATTAGTTAAGATCCAGTCACTTAACCCATTAATTACTCTTAGTAAAACCAGGACTTCTCACCTGTTATCTCCTAAGAAGGATATTTTGAAAAGGAAGAGTTTTAATGATAGTGAGTAGATGATCTCTCACCCTGCTGCAAACTGGATTGACTCCTGTTTTTTTTTCTTTAATAAACAGCTGATGGAGCTTGTCTTAAGATACACACACACACACACCAAACAAACAAACAAGAACCCAATCCAAACTTCAAGAAAAGCACCATGGGGTCCAGACTGTGTTAAATCTGTATTTGCCCGGGGACTGTGTGTTTAAGTCTCTTAGACGCTTGAGTTGTTTGCAGGGCTGTGTAATATAAATGGGCCCAGCTTCAGGTGAGGAGAGCAGGGAAGGTGGGGACAGGAATGTTGGGACAGATTTACACCTGTCCATACAGCTTCCATCAGCAATCCTTACAGCCTACAGAAATGACCCCTGGTGCCGACCTGTCTGGGAAGCATCAGGTTCAGTTTTGCATCTCAAGCCCCAAGAGGGGGAGAGATTGATCGTTTTCCCCCTCCTCTTTCTCCCCCACCTCTCTCCTCCATCCCCACCCCCCCATCATTGCTGACCAGCCAGAAGTCTGGGCTTTGGCTCCCTCCCTCATTCTCTCTGTCAGACAAATATCATAATTGACCTTTTGCTTCCCTTTGGTCCTTGTGTCTGCCCTCCAGCTAATGAGGCCTTGTGCAAAGGAGCAAAGTTCATGACTGATGAGTATGGCAGGGTCCATCTCTCGAAATCGGTTCCTAGGCTTCAGACCTCGGCCCAAAGACAGTAAGTATTTAGAATTCTCTAAGGGGAGAGATCTTCCTTCCCCCCTTCCCCCACCCTAGTCCCCTAGACAGTTGAGTGACTGATATTATCCAGATGCCTTAGGAATCTGACTTCCAATCTTCCCTTTCCCAGCTGCCTGAATGTCTCTGCAGAAGGGTGGGAGGGGAGCGGGTGGGTTCCTTCTCTTCACAGAGGCCTGTTGCCACCTCTCAGGGCTTGCTGAAAGCCCCTCTCAGCCAGCTCTTCAGGATGGGGTGCTCTGGAGCCAGAAACACTCAAAAGGGGATGTTTAACACTCTCAACACCCAACTCTTTCTGTTACAAGTCATTTACTACAGGCAAGTTAGATGTGGTCCCAATTAGTGCTAAGTGTGGGTTGACTCAGGGGCAGGGTGGTCTGGATTTTTGTTAGGGTGGGCAAGAGACTGACTTGTCCAAATTTTTGTTGGAATTCTTCATCTTCAATTTCCTTGCTGTGTGACCTTAATGTAACTCCATATACTTCTGCATCTCAGTTTTCCCTATCTATAAAATGAGAGGGTTGGTACCACCAGATGAGCTCTGAGCTCCTTCCAGTTTGAGCTATGAGTCTAGGAAATTTCCATAACCATGATTTTTGTTATAGATTCCAAAGTTTAAACCTGGGCTCTGCCACTGACTCCCACTTTGACTTTGAACAAGTTCATTATCTTGGAAGAATTTCCCGAAAGACTTCATTCAGGAGGGAGCTGAGTAAACTCAGAGTCATCTTTGGTTATCGTGAGGGGTGAGGATGGATGGAGGGGTAGAGGGGTTGGAAATGGCCTAAAGAGTAGTAGTAGAGATTGAAATTCATCTTGGAGAATGCTTATCATGTACAATTCAATTTAATTTCCATTTATTAAGCTCCTACAGTGTACCAGTGGTACTAAAGTTGTGGGAATGGAAAGAAAAAAAAAAGATAGCTTTTGAGGTTTAGTTAAAGGATAGCTGGGAAGGACCTCCTTTTTTTTTCCTTCAATTCATTAAACATTTAAAAACATTTATTTCATTTTTAATTTATGGGAAAACATTTGCATAAAAAATACTACAAAAAAGATGATTGCACATAAAACTGCCAATCTGTTATGTACAACTTGCTATTCCTTTTGAACATGTAATAAGGTATCATGTAAATTTATTTTCTCATTTTCCTTTTTCTCCCCTTTTCTCCTCACTCTAGAGTGGCTCTATATATATTTACAAACTTTATTTCTCAGTGCTATTTTTGGATGCAATAAGCATTTATTGTCTACTATATGTCAGTCATGTCAGTTCTGGGTGTATAGAAAAAGTCAAAAAATAGTCCTTGACTTCAGGGAACTTACAGTCTAATATGGGAGGAAATACACAAAATACATAAAATGTAAACTATATACAGCTGTATAGGAAATAATTATCGGAGGTAGTCAGTGGGTTTAAGAGGGGTTGGGGAAGACTGCCTTCTTTACAAAGATGGTATACTATGAATATTAAACACTTTGATATTGGACTTGGTTGATTTTTTTGGTGTATTTTGCTAAAATTTACTTATTTACTTCTTTCTTGTAAGAGATATCCCTTGGGATAAACAGAATTATTGGGAAATATAAGTGACATAAAGCAAAGTTATCAAAAAAATAATGAAAAAATTAATGGAGATACAGGAATGAACTATATGGCCAGTTACTGGGTAGAGAAGAGATTAGAGTCAAGTACAGTGCCCAAAAGGGGAAGAGAACTCCTAATATACTGAATATTTAACATGGAAGATAGGAGAGGGAGACAAGAGGCTTGTATTTCTGGGAGAAGGGGACATGTATGTAAAGTTTTCTTTTTATATTATCTTTAATGTTTTCTAAGTCCATTTATAGAAATGATACCACTTGAATCTCACACCAACTCTCTGGAGTTGAGAGATTAGGAATCTCATTTTACATAGGAAAAAAAGGAGACTCCATTTATTTTTTTGGAAAGAGTTGGGGTTAAATGACAGAGCCATGTAGCTTGTAAGAGTTCTAGGTCAGATGTGAATCAAGGTTCTTTTGGCTTCAGACCTTACACTCTATTACACCACTTAGCTGTCCAGAGACCCCACTTTAACCCAACCAATCTACCATGAACCTTTATGATAATGACAATAACTAACAATTAAATAGTGTTTTAATATTTTCAAAGTGTTTTACAAATGTTATTACATCCAATCTTCATAATAACTCTGTATAAGGTAGGTGAAATTATTATCCCCCTTTTACAGATAAAAAAATTGTGAATAAGAAAGCTTAGAAGACTTGCTCAGCAACCAATAGCTAAAAAATTGGGTGATCAGTGCTGAGCAAAACTCCTGGTACCTAATTGGAGTGGAATAAATGCTTGTTGAATTAAATGGAACCAAATTATTTAGCAGGTAAGATGAAAAAACAGAAGTTCAACAGGGTAAGTGATTTGACCAAGTTTATACTGTTTTTAAGCAACCAATAAGAAAAATTCAAAAGGATTTGTTAAGTGTCTACTGAGTGTCAGAACTTAGACCAAATGTTAAGGAAGTAAGAAGAATAACTCTGTCCTCTTGGAAGTCCCATTTCACTAATAGTCTACCTGGAGCCAGATACCTGATACACAAATATAGCACAGTCCCTACTTTCAAGGAACTCATCATTCCATTTGTCTTCTCTGTATACCACTAGATGGACTTATTATATTTACATGTTCTTTCTTTCATTTGAATGTGAGGTCTCAAGGCCAGGAACTTTAATGTCTTTGTATCTTTAGCATTTAGCACAGTGCCTCAACTCAGAGTAATTGGTTGATTACTAAAGTAAATGAAGCAAGGTGCCAATTATACTGCAGAGACTTCATCTTTTTCTATATATTAAAGTTTTCAAATATTATTTTTAAAAACTTTTAAAGTTAATATTTAAACTCCTCCTTCCTAATTATGCATATAACTATAAATTACAGATTATTTAGAATTTGGTTTATTAAAAAAGAATGAAAATAGCTCCCTAAATATCTTTTTGGATCTTGGGCCTCCTTCTGACCTCTGTTTTCTGTTGGATATTTTTTCTGGATTGTTTGCTGTTGTGTTAAGATTTATGTAACTAGGGAGCTGTAGCCTTAACCTCTCTATCCATTGTTACTCTGAGTCTGCTTCCTTCGGTGGCCAAGAGACCTGAAGTTGCTTTCAGGGCTAGGGGTGGAGGGTTTGGGGGAGAAGTGTAGGAGTTGGAGGAGATCTCGTTCAGTGGAATGGCAAAGGCAAAATAAAGTCTAGGGAGATTAGAAAGATCTCCTTCTGGAGGGGGGTGTGTCTTTCTCCCTGTACAAAGATATTAATTATTAATTTTCTTCTGGAGAAAAAAAAATCTGGGCTGATTTCCTTTGGGTGAAGCCAGGAGACAGGGGCTGCAGGGCCCCGTTAGTTCACTTATTGCCTTTCTATTAGCATTTTCAAGAACTGTCTGTCTGTTAGGGAGAGAGCTAGGTAACACGGACATGGTATCTTAATGTCCCGAAGTGGAAGCCAAGAGAGGCAGGGAGCAAGGGGAAGGCAGGTGAGTGGGGCAAGGCTCGATGGGGTTAAAGTCAGCAAATGTGGGCGGGGCTGGTGAAAAGTTTGCTAGCCTCCAGAAGGTACATGCCTCTCTGCAAGTCTCAGCTAATCTTGGAGATGAAGAAGGCTGCCTCTAGCCAGTCTTGGTGGTAGGAAAAGAGTTCCCTACTGGCACTTGGAAACCCAGTTTAGTCAGGGTCTTAGCTGCACAACCTGGAGGAAACACTGCAAAGTGGCCAGAATAATGGTTGCCCTGACTGCCTCAGAGATAGACTCCTCCAGTGTGGATTATGATTTGGTTTTTTCTTCTATCTCCAGGGTCTAGGGCAGTGCTAGCCATAGTAAGTCCTTGTTGTTTGATTAAAAAAGAAAATGTAAGTATTAGCTAGTATAGTGAGAAGAACATCCAACCATGTATCCATCCATAGCCATATATATATATATATATGTATATATATATGTATGTATGTATATGGAGAGAGAGACAGACAGACAGAAAAAGAGAGAGAGAGAGAGAGAGAGAGAGAGAGAAGAGAAGAGAAGAGAAGAGAAGAGAAGAGAAGAGAAGAGAAGAGAAGAGAAGAGAAGAGGAGAGGAGAAAGAGATTGAGAAGAGAAAAAAGAGACCCAGAGAGGAAAAAAGAAGAGAAAGAAAGAGACAGAGAAAGACTGGGAGAGTCAGAGAACCTGAGTTTTAATCTACCGTGGGCGTGTGTGTGTGTGTGTGTGTGTGTGTGTGTGTGTGTGTGTGTGTGAAATATATAGTCTGTACCTGCTTGTTTGCATCTCTCTCCCATTAGAGACCAGAGATTTTTTATCTTTTTAAAATTCTTATCTATCCATCCACACATGCACATATGCAATATAACATGTAGGTAGACATATACAATGTACCAACACACCCATAACACATTTGCACACATGCATACACATGGTTATGTCTACTGACACTGGCACACATGTATGTGCATATTTACATATATCAATATTTCCGCACATATATATCTTATTTTGTTATCTCTATACATTAATCCAGGAATACAAAGAATGAAATCATCCCTCCTTGGGAAGATTCCAGATTCTTCCTGGGGAAAACAGCATGGACCCATATAAGTGGATACAAAATTTGTGCAGAGTGAATAAGGGATGTAAAAGGTGATCAGGTACCCCAAGTCCTCATTATTATAACTCACAAGGTACCTTGATACCTTCATGAAGGAAGATGCCTCTTGGGGACAAAGAATCAACTAATCAAAGGTATAAAAGAAGTATGAGCAATGCCTAGGTTCCTCAATTAAGCCATTCCTTTCTCAAAGATTTAAACTACATTGATAGACATTAGGTGCTGTTGACAGGTTAGAAAACCATTCCAGGGTCCCCTGTTAGGAGAATTAGGCAGCCTTTGAGACTGGATATTGGGAAGTGGCATGTAGAAAGGTTGTCTGGTACAGAGATTACTGGGGATGGGAGGAGAGGTGCTAGCAGCTGAGAGGGATTAGAAAAGGCTCTTCTAAAGGAGATGACGAGCTAAAATTTGAAGGTTAGGTGCTCTAAGCACAGGGGTGAGGAGGGAGTACATTCTAGGCATAGGCATAGGAAACGTATGATGGGAGGGAGGAAGAAAAATAAACATTAGTTTCCAGATACCCCACCAATCCCTTTGCAAATATCTCATTTGATCCTCTCAGCACCCCCTAGAAGTTTGTGTGATTATTCTCCTCCTTTCACTTCTAGCGGAGGTTAAGTGACTTGACCAGGGTCACCCAGCCTATAAGTATCTGAGGCTAGATTTGAACTCAGCCTGCCCTGACTCCAGGACTTTCAATCTCTCCACTATGCCACTTTAACTGCTCTGTGCTCTTTACCTAGCATGTTCATTCCTGTATTTCAGGAATATCACTTTGGCAACTATGTTGAGGATAGATTAGAGAGGGGAGAGTCTGGAGGCAGGAAAACCAATTAGGACATTGTGGCAATAATCCAAAAGAGAGGTGTTGACAGCCTGAACTAGGGTGGTGCTATGTGATTGGAGAAAAGGGAATGAAAGCAAGAAAATTGGTTGAATGTAGATCATTATCCATCCATTCCTTCTCACCCTGTGTGACACTAATCTATCCTCTCATCCATTTTCCAAAGGAAACCCACCCTACATTCTAGGGGCCTTCTTCTTTGTCTGCTAACATTGCTCAAATTCACATTGGACCATAGACCACATGGCCAATGGTTATCCTCTTCTCTAGCCACAGGTAAATGAGTCATTTGCTATCCTGCCCATATATTTCATTTATGGCTTCCTCTACTCAGATTCTCTTGTGCAGTTCTTGGTAACACGTTTGAGCTTGTTTCTGCTCACCATATTCCTATCCATTGTCCTCTGGGTGACCCTCAGTTTCAAGCCTTTGAAGACAGTAGACTTCCATGACTCATAGCTATATACCATTTACCGTATGAAAATTGTCAAAAAGAAAGATGTTTCAGAGAGAAGCGTTGGATCATTAAAAGAACTATGCAATTTTTCAAAGTCAGTCTAACCATCTCTTTTCTTGTTCCCCTCTGGATACAGCATATGTTCTATATGCAGTATTTGTTCTAGATATATGGTTTGATAGATGTGTTAAGGGTAATTGGTGGGTATATCAATCTGAACATAAAAAATTATTCATCCATCTGGTTTTTCATGTGTGGATAGTCAATAGCAAGTCAGTAAAGAAGTATTGACTGCTATGTGCCCAGCTACTATGGTAAATACAGAAAATTAGTAGAAAGAAAGACAATCCCTGATCTCAGAGATTACATTTTAATGGGGGAAGATACAGCATAAAAAGAAGTTGAAATGGGGTTGGGGAGGAGGAAATAGTAGAGGAAGTCTAAGTGCAGCTGGGGGAGTAACGAAACATGGCTGATCTGAGTATCCTCCTTTGATGGAGGAGAGTCAGAAAGGCCTAGGAGACATGGATCTCATTCAAGAGGCTCTGTGATATTCTGGGGCTTATGAAAACCAGTCATTTATTAAGCTCTTACATTTTGCTAGGAGTTGTTGCTTTGTCCTTCATTCTTAAAGACCACCATGACCTCAGGGGAGGCGACACCAACAACAACCACATGGATTGGATTTGAGTGAGGGGATTGGTTGCTGTGTTAAGGGACTGTGCTAAACACTGGGATACAGAGAAAGGCAAAGCTTCAGTAGCAAGATGGTGTGGTGGATGGATTGTTGGAATTGGAACCAGGATAACCTTTTTTTTTTGGTTTTTACAAGGAAATGGGGGTTAAGTGACTTGCCTAAGGTCACAGAGCTAGGTAAATATTTTATGTCAGAGGCTGGATTTAAATTCAGATCCTCCTGACTCCAGGGCAGTACTCTATCCATAGCCCCTATGACCCACAATAATCTAGAGTATAACTTCAACCCTGAGTTGAAGCTAGGCAGTAGCCTAGCTTTGTGAATCAGAACAAATTACTTAACTTCATTCAGCCTGTTTTCTCATTTGTAAAATGGGATCAATGGTAGACTCTGACTCACAGGATTGCTGTACTCATCAAAGGAGATAGTACACATATACCATTTTGAAAACCTAAACTTCTATACAAATATTAGTTACCGATATTAATAAAAAGCAATCCCTACCACTCAGGAAGCTCACATTCTAGAGGGAAATCAGTCTAAATGGATTGCCAGCAGGTGTGTTGTTAAGCTCAAATGAGAAAATTTTGTAAAGCATATTACAAACTTTAAAGGGTGAAATAAATGCCATTTGTTTATCATATATTAACACCATTGTTGCTATTGTGATTATTACTACCATACTGTTGTTTGTCCTTTATTGTCAAAGATGACTACCAGGGCGGTGATGCCTTGCCATGCACGTGAATTGGATTTGAGTGAGGTGGTGCTGTGCTAAGTCACCAACCTCACTTTCTCCTCTGGATCCAGTGGCCAGATGTGGATCAGGATGATTGTATATGACCCAGGTTTCCAGAGAAATATGATTAAGTAACTTGCCCAAAGTCACAGAGCTAGTGTCAAGTGTCCCAAGTCACATTTGAATTCAGGTCCTTCTGGCTCCAGGGCTGGTACCCTATCTACTGCACACTTGGAAAGAAGGAAAGAAAAAGGAAGGAAGAAAGAAAGAAAGAAAGAAAGAAAGAAAGAAAGAAAGAAAGAAAGAAGGAAGGAAGGAAGGAAGGAAGGAAGGAAGGAAGGAAGGAAGGAAGGAAGGAAGGAAGGAAGAAGAGAAAGAAAGAATGAGAAGGGTGTCTAGGTGCCGCAGTGGATAGAGCACCAGCCCTGGAGTCAGGAGTACCTGAGTTCAAATCTGACTGCAGACACTTAATAATTACCTAGCCGTGTGGCCTTGGGCAAGCCATTTAACCCCATTGCCTTGCAAAAACTAAAAATAATAATAATAAAAGAATGAGAAAACAAGAAAGAGAAATAAGAGAGAAAGAGGATGAGAGATAAAAAAAATTAAGAAAAAAGAAATAAGAAAGAGAGAAACCAAAAAAGAAGAGAACAAAGGCAGAAAGAAGGAAAGAAAGGAGAGAAACAAAGAAAGGAGGAGAAAAAAGGAAAGGAAGGAAGAAATCCATTCAATAAGTGAACAGATAGATAAGAAACATATTTTAAAGTTTAACCTGCATTATTAACACTTTCTTAAGCTTAGTGAGTTAACTGAAAAATAAAGCAAGTTCTGATTTCAGGTGATTACCGATTTCTGAAGTATTACACTGAAATTTTAATAAGTGGGCATCCTAGTCACTCAGAGCTGGCTCTAGCACACACTAATTGCTGCCCACAAATAGTAGTATACTGAGGACTTTATGCATTGCTTCTTTTTCATTTGGATTTGTCACTGTCTATCTTTCATCATTGTGGCAAGCCCCTTTGTTGAAAGGCAGTGTGGAACATTGGACATTGTAATGGATTTGGAGTCAAAGGGCCTGCTGATTATTGCCTGGGCAGCCTTGGTATAGCCTTTCTGCAGCTGTAAAATGAGCTGGAGAAGGAAATAGCAAAGTACTCCAATATCTTTGCCAAGAAAACCCCAAATGGGGTCACAAAGAGATAGACAGAATAGCTTTGGGAGAATTCCTTTCCCTCTCTGGGCCTCAGTTTCCCCATCTGCAAGATGAAGCATTTGGACCAAGAGACCCCTAAAGTCCCTTCAGATTCTAAATCTCTGATCATGATATAGCTCATTCTTCCATGCCTTACTTGATGTAAAAACCAAGAGACTGTCAAACAAAGTTGGCTCTGTGTTTACATCTTTCAAGGCATGCTGTATGATCTTGACAGAAACTAAGATAACACCTTGTTAGAGGAGAGGAGCATTCATTCAACTGAATCAAATCCTTTTTTTTTAAATAGTTGAGGAATAATAAGCCCTTGTATTCTTCATCCCTTTGGCTCATTTGTGGTACTTTAAAAATGTGGTCATTAGTACTATTCTCTCAGTCACCTTTTTTCAATGACAACGAAGCCAATTTTTTCTCCTGAAGACTTTGTTGTCCTGAATTTTTTTCCCCACATGATCTCTGAACATCTTTAATATTGTAACATGTCCGTTGTTTCAGGATACTTGGCCTTATGTTCTCTTTCTGTATTTTTTTTAAATAAATTTTAAATATTTAAATTTGACATAAGTTAATGAATTTTAGATAAATGCAATAAATTTAAATAAATTGGTTTCGCTTGTTCTTTTTCGTTATCTAGATCCTTCCTTGCAGAATCCATATTTTCTTTGGTGCTTTTGTAGTGTCTTCTATTTCTTTATGAAGCACATTGGTAACTCTGGTTAGATTCCAAATTCTATCCACTGCTATTATTGGAGAAAATTGTTCATATTAGAAATCTTGACATATCTTTTCTATTTTTCATCTGTATGTTGTTCTTATTTCATTTTTTTAATATTAGTAGGATAATTTTATGTAGTCTCTTGACAAGATCCTATAAACTTGTTTTCTATTCTTTTTTTCTTGTTGTTTTATGAGGCAACTCATAGCAAAGTAGATGGAGGAATAGGCCTGGAAGCACCCCAGTCTCACAAATTTAATAGCTGTCTGACTTTAGACAAGTCACTTAACCTCTTGTCTGCCTCATTTTCCTAAAATGTAAAATAGAAATGACAGTAACATCTACCTTTCCAAGGTTGTTGGAAGCATTAAATGAGAAAATACTTGTAGTGTTTTTATGTAGAAGTGATTATTAAATGCTTCAAAAAATAAAGGAAAGAAGGAAATAAACACTAATATAGTGCCTAGTGAAAGTCAGGCACTTTGCTGTGCTCTTTACAAATATCTCACTTGAACTTATTAACATCCTTGATTATAAGATTATAATGATTATAAGATTATAATGTTCCTTTATAAAACTTTTTTTTTTGGTTTTTGATTTTTGGAAGGTAATGGGGTTAAGTGACTTGTCCAAAGTCTGAGCCTGGATTGGCACTCAGGTCCTCCCGATTCCAGGACTGGTGCTGTATCTGCTGTGCCACTTAGCTACCCCAATCTATAAAATCTTTAAAAGTAATTTATTATTAATGCTTTTTTGTCACAGTAATTCATACCCTACTCCTTCAGATTGAACAATTAAGCAAAGACATCTGATAGAAACAGCTGATGGACAATATTTACAATATTCTCTTTTGCTAAGCCCTTATACTTCATTTTCTCATTACTGAAATGTCTTTTGGTTTTCCCATTTTCAAGAGTTCAACTTTTTTTTTTTAGGTTTTTGCAAGGCAACTGGGGTTAAGTGGCTTGCCCAAGGCCACACAGTTAGGTAATTATTAAGTGTCTGAGACCAGATTTGAACCCAGGTACTCCTGACTCCAGGGCTGGTGCTTTATCCACTATGCCACCTAGCTGCCCCAAGAGTTCAACTTTTTAAAAATAATCTTTAAAAAATATTTTTGTATTCATTGTGGATGATGTTCTCTTGGTTCTGCTTCTTTTAGATTGTGGCAATTCATAGAAATTTTCTCATGTTTTTTGTTCATATTTTAGGGACTGAGTTTGACCCAACCCTGCTTCCTTGTTGCTTCCTCATGGCAGTGGAAAGACAATTAGAATAGGAAAGAAATATTCATTCAGGATAAATAATTTATTAAATTAGTACTTCTTTAATGTAAATCAGTAATTCATCAAATTATCACTTTCCAAGACAGTTCTTGCTGTTGATATTGGTTATAAGTTAAAAAGAATTAATCTATCCTTTCATTGTCTGGCTGTCTTGTACCCATGTAATCAGGAAACTACATCAATGGACCTAGACTTAGTTACTTGAGCCAATTAATTATAAAGAAATATTCCAACACTTTCAAAAAAATTAGTCCAACTTCCATGGGAGTTTGGGACTCAAGATATTGCTTCTATTACACCATATAATTTTAAATTCTTTTTTTTTTGCAAAGCAAATGGGGTTAAGTGGCTCGCCCAAGGCCACACAGCTAGGTAATTATTAAGTGTCTGAGGCCAGATTTGAACTCGGGTACTCCTGATTCTAGGGCCGGTGCTTTATCCACTGTGCCACCTAACCACCTCTTACACCATATGATTTTAGAGATGAGTTTATGTCTTCAACCAGTATGCTGTTTTCTGAGTTTTTCTGTTTAGTAAGAAATTCAATAACTGGATAAAACAGTTTCTGAGATCTTTTGGTCTCCACATTTTGGTGATTGATTCATATTTTGTAGTTACTTAGGCATTGATTATTGTCTTGTTGGTGTTTGTTTCTGCATTTGTTACCCATTTTCCCAATATTACCAGATTGTCTAAATAAGTCAAATTAGAGTTACTTCTATGTTTTCATACCATTTTTTTCTTCTCCTTTCTCTTTTTCTGCCAGAGTTTGATCAAAAAAAGTATTTTCAACTTGGTGGGACCAACCAAGTTGTTCCCTCTCTGTTAAGGAAAATAATAGAAATAAATTTAAATAAAATTTTTGGATGAAAAAAGTCAACTTCATGCAAACTGAGGGAGACATAGCTAGATAGTAGATCACCTGGGAAAAACTGGAGCTTTTAGTGAATGGTTAATGAGGATGAATGATGTGACATGGTAACTAAAAATGCTAATGCAATTTGAGGTTGCAATAAGAAAGGACCCATATCCAGGTCTAAGGAGATCGTTGTCTCATTGTACTTCATTGTAGTCATGGGTCACTTTGAAGCACCACATTTTAGATAGGATTTTTTATAAATCGAGTCAATAACTATTTTGCAAGCATATGGGCTAGGCACAGAAGAAACAAAGAAATACCAAAAGTAATCCCTGATATCAAGGAGAACACAATCTAAGGAAAGACAATATGCAAGTAACAATATACAAGCAAAATATGTTCAGGTTCAAGGGGAAAAAATTCCAGACATTGAGATCAAGAAATTTAGAAAAGTGTTCCTATAGTAGATTTACTGAATTATGTAGGTGTCCAGGAAGGCCAAGAGACCAAGATGAGCAGGGAGAGAGTTGCAGGAATGGAGGACAACCTATAATAATGTCCAGAGTGGAAATATGGAGTGTTTTGCTTGAAGAGCAGCAAGGAGGACATTGTCATTAGATCGAAGAATACATAGTTGGAAGCGAGTGGGAGCAAGGTATAAATAAGAAGACTATAAGGAAGGAAGGGGTCAAGTTATAAAGGACCTTAAAAACCAAAGAGAGGATTGTATATTAGGTCCTGGAGGAAATAAGAAGCCATTAAGTTTGATATATACTTTTGGAGGATCAATTTGATGGTTAAGTGGAAGATGGATTGGCATGAGGAGAAACTTGAGACAAAGAGACCAAATAACTGGCAATTGCAAGTCTAGGCATGAGATCAGGAGGGACCATACAAGGGTGGTGGTAGTGTCAGAAGAGAGAGGGTGACAGGAGATGTTGAGAAGGTAGGGCTTAACTAATTGAGCATGGGAAGGATGAGAGACAATGAGACATCAAAGATAATACAGGTTGCAATCCTGGATGACCAGCATGATGGTGGTACCCCGGACAGTAAAAGAGAGGTGGGTTTGGGGACAGTATTCATGCTAGGACAGCAAGCATAAAAAAGAACTTTGTGTCTATGTCATTTGTGGATGTTTAGCCTAGAGAAGACTTGGGGCTGGGGGGATGATAATTATCTTCAAATACTTGAATAACTATTATATTGGTTTTAAAGTTGTGTTCAATATGAATTAAATTTGTTTGACTTCACTAAAGAGGGTAGAAGTTGGAGTAATAAATAGATGAAAGGCACAAGGAAGAAAATTTAGACTTGATATGACTTTTCAGTACTCAGAGGTGTCCAAAAGTGAGGAGATAAAGTCCCTTACTGGAGGTCTTTAAGCAAAGAAGCCTGAATAAGAGCTTACTAGACAGATTGCAGAGAGAATTTTCATTTTATGGTTTGTACTCGATGACCTCTCTGGTTGGCCCCATTCAACCCAGAATCTAAAATTCATAATTTATTCTCTTCTCACACCATCCTTTTAGATGATCCTGGTGATAAGATTTCTGAAGCCCCTTTGAGCACAAAACTCTTTAATTGTCATCCTTTAATCAAACACCCCCCAAACCAAAAGATCCCTATTGTATTTTCCCTGTCATTCAATTGAATGCATCTATAGTATGACTTAATTATGTCTACATCAGAGATGGTTCAATTGAGGGTACCTTTAATAGTGTTGGGTCTCAAAGGTGTTATGTGTCCCAGGTGTTGCTTTATGACTCTGTCCTAGGGGCAAAAATCATTGCCACTTATATGGATGCATTGGGTCCCCATGGACAGAGCATCTTAGGTCTCAATCAGACTGGACGTGACTAAATTACAGGAGATGAGTATATTACGTATTAATAACCTCCACTAGTGGCTAACTTTTCTTTAAGGTCATGAGAATAGTCAGTCAGGATCTGGTGACCGTGTTCCCTGGAGGGAAAGGCTACTTTCCAGGATCTGCCCTTTGCCAATACCTGAATATTGAAGGGGGAAAAAATGTCACATATCCAGATATTCAATCAACATGAAACCCACAATCTGCAGAAAAATAAAAGAATTCTGTGATGTGTCTGATGATCATTGGGCACAAGGTAGACCCACTTTATGTCCTGAAATGTTATCTTATCAATAGGATGTTCTTTTATTTCTAAATCAAGAAATGACTTTCCCTCCCTGAAGCTGGCTTTTGCCGATGTCAGTGCTGTTGGAGAGGGCAGCTAAAGAGTTTTAGATATTGAGCATAGTGCCTCTGGGAGCACTTTTATGTCATAGTTTTCAAAGATAGTGAGTGACTCTCAAGTATTAATGGGTCAGGAGGTATTTATGACCTGCTGAGTTGTAGAAGCTTTCTTGAATGTGTGGATGAAGTTATTAGGACCACATTCCCTCACATTTTGATAGCACTCCATAGTTTTAAAAATATTATCATTATTTCATTGACTTAAAAAGTAAGTATATTGATGCTTTTAATAACTCTTGGATCTTTCAAAACTCAGTTCAAAGCAATTTTGGGCTATCTGCAATGGAGAATGCCATCTGTATCCAGAGAAAGAATTGTGGACTTTGAACAAAGACCAAAGACTATTACCTTCAATTAAGGGGGAAAAAAATCTGTTATCTTATTATGCAATTGTGCTATCTCTTATACTTTATTTTTCTTCCTTAAGGATATGGTTTCTCTCTCATCACATTCAACTGAGATCAATGTATACCATGGAAACAATGTAAAGACTAATAGAATGCCTTCTGCGGGGGGGGGGAAGCAAGATTGGGGAAAATATTGTCAAACTCAAAATAAATAAAATCTTTCTTTAAAAAAATCAGTTCAAAGGCAGGATGTGAATAGAACACTGATGCTGAAGTTAGGAGATTCTGAGTTCAAATCTGACCTTCAACACTTGCTAACAGTGTGACCCTGAGTAAGTCACTTAAGTCTGATTGTCTCCAAAAAAAAAGACAACATAAATCCCATCTTCTGCAAGCCTTTCCCTCTCAAAATAACTTCCATATATACTATATATTTGTAAATTATTTATTTAGAATATAAACTTCTTGAGGGCAGGTACATTTTTTTCTTGTCTCGTGTGTGTGTATATGTGTGTGTGTGTGTGTGTGTGTGTCTATCTGTCTGTCCCCAGTGTTTAGCACAAGGTTTGGGAAATGGCAAGACATTAATAAATGCATATTCATCCATTCATTCATTCCTAAGAAAACTGAGACCGCAGAAAAGTTGTAACTTGCTTAAGGTCACAAATTGTGAGAAATCACTTCGTCTTCATTTACACAAAGTTATTTCAAATCATTATTGCTTCTAAGAATTTCTCACTAAAAACATTGAATATTTATTGTTCTAAGGTTAGCAAAATGTTCCTTGAACTTCATCAGGTTCAGCACAAATGGGATGATGATGTAAAGCAGTCTACTGATATCATAAAGCTATGGTTGGATATTATCATCCTCCAACAAATAGCCTCTTAGTTTCTTTCCAACCATAGCTTTATGATCTGAGATTTAAAGAATGTCTTCTTTGAGCTTCATCTTTTTAATCTGTAAATTGAGGATTCTGTATGAGAGAAATTTATTAGTTCAGGGAGGTTTTGGGGATGTCACAGAATTATCTGAAGTGCAGTTTAGCTTGAATTCATGGATAAGACCTGAAGAAATCAGAGGGAAAGACAAGGCAATAAATATTTAATAACTCTTTATTATGTGCAAAATGTTGAGAATATAAATATAAATAAACAAAAAAGCAGTGCCTTCTCTCAGGAAGCTTATATTCTAAAGACCACACAAAAAAGGGAGCTGGAAATGGAAGGGGAAGGGATTAAGGAGAAATTGTCAGGGCATAATGTTTAATTAAGTCTTAATGAAAAAGGCAGAGCCAAGAGGGGAATGAGAGTTGGCCAATTTTGAACCTTCCCCCAAATGGAGGATTTATAAGGAATTCATAATTGGATGCCCTAGAAGAAACTCACCCAAAAAAGAGCCTCCATGGTTTAGGTATGTTCCAAGGGGAGGAAGTTCCAGGGGAAGATGATTTCTCCAAGGAGAGAAGGACTCCAGGTAAAGGAGGTCAATCTTAAGATGGCAGCTCAGTCATACCCAATGTGGAATTCAGTATGGGATTATCAGCTAGCTAACTGTGGAAAGAAGAGGCCTCAGCAAGAGGTCTCAGAAACCATGTAGTCCAACACCATTTTACAAAGGGGGAAACTGAAGTTTGGAGTGACATTTGAATCCATTTGTTGAACTACAGATCCACTGTAGCATGATATATGTCCCAGTCATAGAAGGAAGATGAAGCCAAATAGGTTTGGGGACTGGAAGAAAGGATAAATAGTTTCTTGCCTTGGTCTCCATTGTTCAGGATAATGGAAAAATACCTATCCTGAGGTTATGGAATATGAGAGGGAGGAGGGTTGATGGCAAAGATAAAGTATCAAGAAAGAAAGTTAATGGAATAACAAGAGAACCATTAAAAGTCTATAAATCAGACAGGCTCAAAAGGTATTTACCTAGGAATTCCAAGGAGGAATCATTGAACCTAACCTATGTTGCTGAAAAAAACCCCACCACCTAAAGACTGTGGGGAGAGGCAAAAGGGGCCACCCAGAATTTCCAGAAGAGGAGCTCTGGTTCATACTGGGAAGGACAAGTGGGGAAGGGAGGGGATCCATTTCAAGACTCAGGGAAAGGATCTAGGAGGGAGAGCACTAAGGTTAAGGTGTGTATGAAAATCATTTCATCCCAGATTTTGGGCTGGAGATGTACTTCAAGGCCATCCAAACCAACCATTTCATTTCACAGAGAGGGAAATGACTTGCCCAACCTCCTACAGTTAGTGAGCAAAGGGAGTGAGATTCAAATCTAGGTATTCTCACTCCAAATTCTACATGCTTGAGGCAGGTGGGTGCCACAATAGATAGAGCACTATCCCTACAGTTAGGAAAGCCTGAGTTCAGATCTGATCTCAGATACTTATTAGCTATGTGACCTTGGGCAAATCACTTCACCTTTTTTGTCTCAATTTTCCCATCTGTAAAATGAGTTGGAGAAAGAAATGGCAAAAATCCCCAAAACAGACAAGAAAAAAATCTCCTACATGCTTTGCATTACAACATGCTATTCCTATCTCTGATTTTGGAAGGGCACACTGAGGGTCTCCAACTTGGAGGAAATGCCTAAAAAAGAGCTAAAGGGGAAAAGAGGACCATAGAATATAATTTACTTGACTTCTTGGCTGACCGCTAGAGGAAGCCGTACCCAGAAAATCCTTGATGATAACAGCTGTATAATTATACCTTATGTAAGGGTTTAAAGGCATTTCACACATGTTAATTCATTAACGTTCATAACACATCTTGAGTAAAAAAAAAAAGGTTTCCTCATTGGGCAGATAGAGAAATTAAGGCATGTCAGAGTGATCTGTTTGTAGCCCAAATGCTAAGAGTCTCTTACTGAAGCCCTCCTTTGAGGCCTTGTTGAGATGCGATAAACAGATAACTAGTGTTAGTTTATTATAGTTATTAACACTACATTCAGAAACATATGAAGAAATGTAGGTTCACTGATGTGATGTGCCCTGTGAGGCCTCACAGCTATTTGGTGTCAGATTGGAATTTGAACCCAGGTTTTGAGGATTCCAAGTCCGACATTCTGGTCACCAGTCTCGTTCTGGACATATAAACAAAAAATAAAAAGTAAAAACCTATCCAAAAAACTTACCTTGTCCAGCAAGAAACTTAGCCGGTTTGAAGAGGTCTATTGGCACAAGGCTATATACCAGGGAGTTTTTCAGCTATAGCCACTCATAAAAAAAAACAAAAAAAAACAAAAAAAAACCCTTATACTACAGTGTTGGACAGATTGCAAGGCCAATAAACAGAGGAGATAAATTCATCATCTGAAACTTTATAGCAATTTGAAACAAAGTTAAGATATTGGATGCTTGGCCTTTTTATGCCTCAGTTTCCTCTGTGGAAAATTAGATAGACTCAATGACCTTTAAGGTCCTTTCCAGCTCTAAATTTTTATTATTGTTATTGTTGATGAGCACTGGCCCTGGAATCAGGAGAATCTGAGTTCAAACCTGGCCTTAGACACTTAGCTATGAGACCTTGGGCAAGTCTTTTAACTCAGGTTGCTTACATCCAGGGCTATCTCCAGTTGTCCTGATTCATATCTAGTCACTGGACCCAGATAGTAAGTGACTTAGAATAGTATCTTCTCACTCAAAACCAATTCACTTTCTTGTCATGGAATCACCTCCCTTATATTATGGTCTTCTTTGAGAGCAAAGGACAAACACCATCAATCATCATCACCAATATCATTGAGTGGTGTCCAATTGTTCATGACCAGTCTCTTGGCAAAGGTATGGCAATGGCTTGCTATTTCCTTCTCCAAATGATTTTAGACAAATAAACGGAGGCAAATAAGTTAAGTAACTTGCCCAGATCCATACACCTAAAGTGTCAGAGGTCAGATCTGAGCTCATGAAAATGTCTTCCTCATTCTAGACTTGTGGTTCTAGCCACAGCACCACAAAACTGTCTTCTAAATCTATAAGGCAATTTAAAATGAAAAAGCAGCTGGGGGTGCAGGGGATAGAGTGTTGGGTATGAAGTCAAGGAGACTTGAGTTCAAATCAGACTTTGGTTACTGTGTGACCTTGGATAAGTCACTTAACCTTTTTGTCTGTTTCCTCAACTGTAAACGGGCATCTTTAAGACACCTCCCAGGGTTGTTGTGAGAATCAATTAAGATATTATTTGTAAAATACTTAGAATAATGGTTGGCACACAGTAGGTGTACTATCATCATCAGGAGTATACACATCATGGTTCACAATCAATGGATTGAGAACTGAGAAGTTCTGAGTTCTGGTACCCAATTTTTCCACTCTATGTCCTTTGTGGCTTTAGTTTCCTTATTTGTAGTATCAGAGAATAAGAGGAATATCAGAATTGAAAGGAATTTGAGTGACCATCTGCTTCATCTTATACTGAATGAGAATCATGCCCTTGATTTATTCAGTTCACAATCCTTCCTCTTAGACTTGGATTGCTCCAGTAGGGGTGGGGGAGTGGGGTGGGGAGCCAATACTTCCGGAGGCCGACCATTCCACTGTTGGACAACTCGCATTTTGAAGAATATTTTCTCCAACTTTAAACTGAAATTTTACCTTTCTGTAACATCCACCCATTTTTTCCCCCCCTTGTTCTGCCCTCCGGGGCCAAACAGAAACCAACCTAATCCCTCTTCCAGGTGACAGCCTTTCAAATACCTGAAGGCAGTTATCACATCCCACATGATTTTCTACAGAACAAACATCCTTAGTTCCTTTAACTGATACTCCCAGGCCATGCACTTGTAAACTCTATACTACTTCTGCTGCTTTTCTCTGGATACTCTTAGACTCATCAAAGGCCTTCCTAAAATGTTGCGGCTAAAAGGGGGCCCAATATTTCAGATGTGGATATCCTTGTTTCCTATCATTCAGTCTAAGGATATATTGACATTTTTCTTGGCTTGTTTTTTTTTCTTTTTCTTTTTTTGCAAGCCAATGGGGTTAAGTGGCTTGCCCAAGCCCACACAGCTAGGTAATTATTAAGTGTCTGAGACTGGATTTGAACCCAGGTACTCCTGACTCCAGAGCTGGTGCTTTATCCACTATGCCACCTAGCCACCCAAAATCGTAATGGAGCCAGCCAGGATTTAGTTTGTTTTTAATCATACTCTTGACTTCCATTTAGGTATTTGTTGTTTGGTCATTTTTCAGTCATGTCTGATTTTTCATGACCCTATATGGGGTTTTCTTGGCAAAGCTATTGGATCAGTTTGTCACCTCCTTCTCCAGTTCATTTTACAGATGAGGAAACTGAGACCAACAGGAAAAAGTGATTTGCCCTACACAGCTAATAAAGTGTCTGAGGTCAGATTTGAACTCCTGATTCTAGGTGTCACCCAGTGACTTTCTAAATCTATGAGGCAGCCAAGCTGGGTGCTACAACAGCTTGAACTTGGACCTGGAGTCAGGAAGACTGATGTTTTGAGTTCAAATCTAAACTTCAGACACTTACTAGCTGTGTGACCCTGGACTGCTGACCTCAGTTTCCTCATTTGTTAAAAGGAGTTGGAGAAGGAAATAATAAATCACTCCAGTACCTTTGCCAAAAAAATTCAAATGGCATCGTGAAGTGTCAGACACAAATGAAATTTCTCAACAAAGATAAAAATCTAAATATAAGATGAGGGCATGATGAAAGCAGGCCAAGAAAATCAATGTATTCTTTGACTGAATTATGAGAAACAGAGTTTTCATCATGAGAGAAGAGATTGTCCTGTTCTACAGAGTGAGTCTACATCTGGAATATTGTGTTCCCTTTTGGTCCTGGCAATTTAAGAAGGACATTGATAAGGCAAAGAGTGTTCAAAGAAAAGCAACAAAATTAATAAAGGCTTTTAAACTAAATGCTCTTTATATCTTTTATATATTTATATCTTTATATCTTTAATTCTTTTATTTCATTGTGCTGTACTATATCATATCATATGATATTATATTATATTTTTCTTTTTCCTTTGATCTCTTTGGGGAATAAGCCTAGGAATGATGTTTCTAGGACAAAGGACATGCACCATTAAATAATTTTTAGTAGTCTAATTTCAAATTGCTGAATCCAAATTCCAAATAGCCCTGAATGGCTGGTCCGATGTGGCAGGTCCTCTATCTTCAACAATTCTATTTGCAGTAGAAACTAAGGAGAGGGGGAAGAGTGGCTATCAATTGGGGAATGATTGAATAAATTATGATGTGTTTGCATAATGAAATATTGTTGTGCTTTAATCAATTAAGAAGTAAATGGTTTCAGAGAGACCTGAGAAGACTTGTTTGAACTGGGGCAGAATGGAGTAAACAGAACCAAGAAAATAAGTTGTACTATAAAGTCAATTTTATAAAATTAAATTATTCTGAAAGACTTAAAAAACCTCCTATCATTGAAGTAATCAACCATGTTTCCATAGAATTGGTGAAAAAGAACACTGCCCATGTCCTGACAGGGAGGGGATAGACTATTCTATGAGAAATGCATTGTTGAACATTGCTTATAGGATTTAGAAAAAAAGATTTTTTTTTAATTTCTCTTTTTTCCTCCAGCACAAAGGGGAGGAGTGGGAGAAAAAAAATTAAACATTAAAAAAATAAAATAAATTGTATTACTTTATATTGAAATACAGCTCTATATTTTTATTTCATGAATCCCAGAGAACAGCCATCTTGGAAGATTTAAAATTATAAGGAATCCAAAGCCAATGGAAAGATGCATGACTATATCAAAAGACATCAACATGTTACCAATGGTGATTTGCTCATGAGAAGGGTAATGAAATACATTCCTGAAGACAAGAGTGCCTGTAGAACTGGGTCAACTGTTCCTGTCATAAGAATGAAACAGATTGAATGACAAACTGGTACCTCCTAAGACACTGAAATAATCAAAAAGAACTTGATCCCAGTGGTTAGATCCTTTATGGAAGAATAATGGAAAGACATGGATAAAAATCACACTTATGATTAGTTACTAATAAAAACATATTTTTAAACTGCTTTTGTCCCACTGATCCTAGGAGACAAATAGTGTTATTCTCATTTAGTAGATGAAGATACAAATAATCTTCAGTTACTGGGGATGAGTGACTTGCCTAGGATCCCACAGCTAATTCAAGAATTTAGGTTAAAATCTTTGTCCAAATCCAGAACTCTATCATTTGCACAAAGAAGATACCGACAAGCAAGGAATGAAATGAAACCTTTTTACGAGTAACATCTTACCTTTGTGTACTTTTCAAAATATTTTTCAGATTTTCAAAATTTCAAATTTTCAAAATATTTTCAGGTTTTATCATTTTAACAAAAACAAAACAAATTCAAATATAGATTGAGTGTCTGTGTGTGTGTGTGTGTGTGTGTGTGTGTGAGAGAGAGAGAGAGAGAGAGAGAGTTTGCCTGCCCACTTCCTGTTTCAGTGTTCCCTCTGGGCTTAGTGTCAGGTTCTAAGGAACAGGACAGGAAAGACAGGAGGTTTCCATGGGCTCATTTCTCTGTTAGAAGCAAAGCAGAAGGACTTGAGAACACATTGAATATTTGACCACTTACTTGTAATTTCTCCTCATCATAAAATTAGTCTGTGGACAGAAAACTGGGACCTGGAGCTCACGCCTTCCCAAGTTGGCTTTGTCTCAGACAAATTGGGTGACCTGGAGCCCTCTATCCATGACCTCCTCAAGTCTCTACTTTAGGACAAGACTAATGACCTTGAGCCTCTTGTCTCAAAGAAAGGGGACATGCCAGTGAGCTCTTTGAGGTGCATTTAGAATTTCCTGGAATCTCAGGGTGCTGGCCTGGCCCCAGCCAGTGGCAGTCCCTGAAGCTGTCAGCAGTCTGATAGCCTAAGTGAGCTACCCTCACACTGGGAGAATTTCAAGCATGCATCTTCTATCCAATTTCTCCTCCTCCTCTTCTTCCTCCTCCTCCTCCTCTCATTTTTTATAAAGTCAAAGAAATTCAGATCTGGAAGAGCACTCATTAGTCAACCCATACAAATCATACCCAAGGAAGCTAGGTGGTACAGTGGATAAAGTACCAGCCCTGGACTCAAAAGGACCTGAGTTCAAATCTGACCTCATACACTTGAAATTTACTAGCTGTATGACCCTGGGCAAATCACTTAATCCTAATTGCTTCCCATCCAGGACCATCTCCAGTCATCCTGATTCTTATCTGGCCACCAGACCCAGAAGATTCTGGAGGAGAAAGTGAGAATGAGGGCTTAGTACAGTCCCCTCCTCACTCAAATTCAATTCACATGCTTGATATGGCATCACCTTCTGCTGTCATGGTCTTTGTGAATGAAGGACAAACATCATCATCACTTGCAGAAGAATCATCAGATATCTTCCAATGGTGATGGGGAAGTCACTCTCTCCAGAGGCAATCCATTCCATTTTGGGGATAGGAAGGGAACTCAGAAGGGGAATAGAATGCAATAGTGACTGGAGAACTGGGGAGGGGGGAAGGAGGTGCTGCATAAGCCTTTATGTAGGGCCTACTAGGTGCAACTAGGTAGTATGATGGATAAATATTGGGTCTGAAGTCAGGAAGACTCTTCTTCCACACATACTAGCTAGTATGGTCTTAGGTTTGTCATTTCACCCTGTTTGCCTCGTTTCCTTATTTGTAACATAAACTGGAGGAGGAGAAGGCAGAGCACTCCAGGATTTTTGCCAAGAAAACCACAAGATGAGGTCATGAAAAGTAGAGTACCATTGAAAAAATGACTGAACAACAGCTCAATTCTCCGCCTAGCATTCTATCTATTGCTCCAGTTAATGCTGCTTATGAAAACTCAAATGATAGCTTTTGAACAGCTCTCATGGTTAAGAAGTTGTTCATGATGTGGAGTCCCCAAAATTACAAGCTGGATCCCATTTTCAGATAACAGGTCTCCTAATACTCGAAGACATTTTTCATGTTCTACCCACCCCGCTACACCCCCTAAAATCTTTCCCTCTTCCAGACTAAACACCCTTAGTTCCTTCAAACAGATCTCCCTGTGATATATGATTCCAAGACTCCTCTTCATCCTGATGGCTCTTCACTGAACACTCTCCAATTTATTGCTGTGCTCCCAGTAAATAGACACTCAGAACTGAGCATATTTCAGATGTGGCCTAGTAGATCCTGCTGGAACGGTTAATCTCCTTTGTTCATGAAACCCAAGTTAGCTTTCTTGGCCAATAAATGTCACTGTTTATTAATTTAATGATTAATATTAATGAGATGGTGGCTAGCTTAGAAGAAGGCTGGGGACTAGCACAAAATTCCACCCCCACCCCCCATCCCAGACATTTCCTAAAATGGGCCAATGGTGAAGTAGCTCTAGGGAGATGAGGACATATTCATGTTTCTTTGTGAATATTCACAAAAGTGGGTTGAGACTAATATTTTCTAATGCAAGGAATACAAAGAAAAATAAAACAGGATTTCCAAGACTTCAAAAAGCTAATTTTCGAGGCAGATCATATGCCTACAAAGTTAACATATAGAATCAAAGAATTTGAGTGCTAGAAAGGACTTGAAATAAACACTGATAATGGAAATTTGGAAGAGTCCTTAGAACCTAGAATGTGGGGAACACTAAAGATAGAATTTGGAAGAATTCTTGGAACCTAGAATGTGGGGATTACTTAAGACATAGAAATGGTTGGAAGAATCCTGAGATTATAAAATTTGGAGACTGGCAAGAATCTTAGAACCCAGATGATGGAACTGGGAAGGAACTTGGAATATAATGCCAGAGTTGGATAGAACTTTGGGACATAGGTCTCAGAAACACAAAGAATTTCAGAGTGTTAGAGTTGGGAGGAGGCTTAGACTGTAGGAAGTCAGATCTGAGTTAGGTCTTAGGACATACAATGTCAACGCTGGAAGGAATCTAAGAGGAGAAAAATGTCAGAGCTCTATTTTATCTTGCTTGATGCTATCATCAGCTTGCATAGGGTTCACTTATCATCTCCACACATATGATTCCCAGATCTTTAAATCTAGTCTGCACTATTAGAGTCACATGTCTCCAAGTGCCTCTTGGAAATCTTAACCTGGGTAACTTGCAGAAACTTCAGATTCAGTGGGGCAAAAACCTGAACACCTCTCCCTCCTGCCCCATTTTGAACTTCCTTAGTATTAAGTCAGTTATTGTCTAATCTACACCTTGAAAGTGAGACTGGTCCAATTACACAGCCCTCCTTCACTTAAATACAATTCTCTTGCACCTCCTGAAGAACAAACAACCTTCTCCCTAGTCACTTGAAATCTAGGCTGCATTCTAGATTCCTGACTCTCATTCATTCCACATAGACAATTCTTGACCAAACTGTGTCATTTCTATCTCCACAGAAATCTCTTGAAGAGATCCTGGTGTCTCCACTCACTCTGCCTCTGGCCTGGATTATTTGCGTTACTCTTCCGAAATAATCTCCTTGCCTCAAGGCTGTCCTCACACCAATTCATTCAAGTCACCAAACAATTCTTTTGTTTTTCTAAAATATAAGTATGATCACATCAACTCCACCTTTCCCCCCAACTAATCCTCTGCCAATGGGCTCTTGTGACACCCTTTTAGTTCCAAGATTAAGAATAAAATCTTAGTTGTCATTTAAAGCTCTTCACAACTTGGCCCCAGCCACCTTTAGTCTTCTCACACTTTAGTTCAACCTCCCAGAATTCCTTACATCTCTCCCTGCTGTTCTCTTTTGCTTACAGTCTCCATGACTCAGAAGGGTCTGCCTTTACCTCCAATGGTCTCTCTTTTAGCATTCTTGGTTTTCTCCAAGACTCTTGATAAAAAAATGGCTACATTATTTAAGTCTTCATAGCACTACGCAAAAAGGCAGAACAGTGGAGAGATTGTTCGACCCTGCCTGATAAATTAAAGAGAGGGAGTGAAACACCCAAAGTCATACAACCAATGAATGGTAGAGAGGAGTCACTAACCCTGACTGCCTGGCATCCAGGTCTGTCTCCAGTAGTTCTGATCCACATCTAGTGACTGGACCTAGATGACTCTGGAGAAGAAAGGGAGGCTGGTAATTAAACACAGCACCCCACTCCCTCAAATCCAATTCATATATAAGTCATGGCATCACCTCCTTGATGTAATGTTCTTCTTTGGGAATAAAGGACAAACATTATCCTGATCAGAGATGAGACCACAACTTCTGATACTCTGGTCATAGGAGCTAGCAATTTAAGGTTTGAAAAGTACTTCACATAAATTATCTCATTTGATCCAGACAACAACTTTGTGAAGTGAGTGCTATTATCATTTTACAAATGAGGAAACTGAGGCAGAGAGAGGTTATGTGACTTGCCTATTAAGTATCTGATTCGAATTTCTACTAACTCCATGTCCAGTGCTCTAGTCATTGAGTTATGGTATGCAGGGTGATCTTTTCTAGTCCTGGGTTCCATAATGACTCAAATCTTCCCGTTGACCTGGTGTCATAGAAATGACTACATCTGACTTAGGATAGTTGTCTCCCACTTCCAGTTTCTTTTTCCTTCCAACTCTTCTCTAAGAGTGAAAACTCATGGGCCTGGCTGGAATCTGGAATTTTGGATCCTTACCCATCTTGAGTTAGACAAGGGGAAATAACCTGGGTTTGGTAACTCAGGTTAACTGATCTTGGAACAGTGTCACACAGTCAGGAAATGGCCATGCAGCCTTTGATTCCTGAAGAGTCCAAAGTTCTTTCTACTATGCCATGGGAAGATCTGCACAAAGATGGCAGCAGCAGGAAATAGAAAAGAAAAAAGGAGTTATCTGGAAAGGACATCACAGAGGACGATAATTTCCAGACTTGGTGACTAGATGTAGATAATTAAATTATGGAAATGTCTGAGGTATTTTGGAGCCTGGGGGTAATGGTATTCTCTATTCACAAAAACTAGAGAAGGGAGGAGGAGCTTGCATGATTGAGATGAGATGTAGAGAAGGTGAACCAAGGTCGTGCTTTGGGATCTTTCCTATTAGTTATGCATCTGTGGCAGCCACGTGAGCAAGCTCAGACAGTGAACCTGGAGGAAAAGTCTGACTTTAGATGCTCATTTGCCATATGACCCTGGACAAACTGCTTGATCTTTCTGTGCCTCAGTTTCCTCATCTGGAAAATATGCTCTAAATCTAGGTCTCTATGACTTAGGATCACCACATTTTCTATTGCCTGAGTCACTGTTCTTCCTTGACAGATGGCAGTCTTGATTCAACGTCAGGAAGACTTGCATATTGAGGAATTTTTTTCTAGCAGCATGAATTTTTTTTTTCATTGAACCATTCACACTCCTGACTACAGGCAGACATTTTCAAGGTAAAGACATTAATAATAACAACAATAACCATTTGTATAATAAATTGATGGAGAAAAACATAAAGCTATCTTTACTAAACTCTATCAAAGCAGGCCTGATGTACCAGCTATCTCATCATTCCCAATTAAAGAGAGACTGACAGTTCCTCTCCTCTTCAACTTTACTCCCCCTCCACCTTTCTCATGATTTTTGTACAATGAGAACTCAAAATAAAACAAAGTTTACAACCCACTTAAAAAAATTCTTTTAAGCTTTGCAAATTATTTTACAAATACTAACTCAATTTGATCCTCATAATAACCCTGGGACAATAGGCATCATTTTTATTATTATTATTATCATCCCTATTTTACAGATGGGGAAATTGAGGTAAATAATGTCTTGAGGTAGGATTTGAACTCAGATGTTTCTGACTCTAGTTCCAGAGTTCTATCCATTGTTGCAGTTGATTGCCTTAGGTGAATTTGGGAGTTCAGAGATAAACACTCTGGAATTAGTCAAGATGATGAATTGAATGGGAAGAGGACTTAAGCATGCCTTGCTCCTTAGCAGAGAGGTGGAAGGTGGTTCCCATTTTTTTGTTTGTTTTAATACTCACAATACTTTCTCTAAACAACTCTGTAAAAGCATTACAGGTATTCCCCAAACTACAGAGATAGGAAGAAGGAATCTTAGAATCTTTGGAACATATGTTAGAACAGAGAGATGCTTTTTTTTGTTGGCAAGGTAATGGGATTAAGTGACTTGCCCAAAGTCACACAGCTAAGTAAATATTTAATGTCTGAGGCCAGATTTGAATTTAGATCTTCCTGACTCCAGGGCCAGTGAACTATCCACTGTTTCACCTAGCTGCCCCCTTGCAGGGAGATTCTTAAACATAAAATGTCAGATAGAGAGGGACCTTAGAGCATAAATGTCACAATTTTTCTACCTTCATGCAACATTTTCCCTTGAGTTAAATCATCAACATCAAACTTATTCCAGATCAACCACCTGTATACCAAGAGCCAAGGGTCCATTTTTTTTTCTGTCTTGCCCCAATCACAGGAAGCCCTGATCCTTTGTTTTCTCTCTATCTCTCCATATCTTCTATCTCCCATCTCTCCTAAGGATTTATTCTATTTAGGGCATCAACTGAAGCTGCTTGACTCTTCTCATTTATATTGCCTGGAGTCAGAAAGGAACAATAGAAGAGGGTGAATTTTATTAATCATCTCCCTTTGGATACAGCTTGTCTTCAAGCCAGGTATGACTTATTCTATTTGAATAAGTCTATTTGACAATCCTGCTTTCTAGAAATTACTTCCGATTGGACATGGAACCTAGTAGTGGAAGTACCCTTTTGACATTAGGACAGGATTATATCTTGTTTGTACAGTTTTTTTTTTTTTTGCAAATTTGTCTCCCCTATTAGACAGTAAACTCCTTGAGGGCAGGGCTCTTCTGTTGCCTTTCTTTTTATGCCAAGCTCTTAGCAGAGTGTCTGCCACATAGTAGGTGCTTCATAAATGCTCATTGATTGGTTAATGATTGATTGATCTTGGTAGTGAGAATTTATCCAAAGCAAGTGAAACTCTGGATTAGGAGTCAAAAGATCTGAATGTTAATTCTAAGTAACTTCTGGCTATGGAATAGACCATATTTGGGCCAGAGTTTCTTCATTTACATAATGAAGAGTGGACATTAGGACTTTAAGGTTCCCCTAGCTTCTCACTCTCCTTTTCCTCACCATTGTAGATTGGGAGAAAGAAACACCTTGGACACCCTTCTAAGGGTTTGAATCCAGATTCCCCAACTCCAATTGAGAATTTTTTTTCCTCTCCTCACAGGGTATCTTCAACTCTGACATTCTATGTTCTAAGGTCCCTTCCATATTCTAAGGCTTCTCTCACCCCTCACATTTCTTTTTCTTTATTGTGTTTTGAATTTTACAATTTTCCCCCCAATCTCACTTCCCTCCCCCACAGAAGGCAGTCTGATAGTCTTTACATTGTTTTCATGCTATAAATTAATCAAAATTGAATGTGTTGAGAGAGAAATCATAACCTTAAGGAAAAAATAAAACATTCTTATGTTTTAGCAAAATTACATAATAAGATACTTTTTTTAAAATTAAAGGTAATAGTCTTTGGTCTTTGTTCAAACTCTAATACCCTCTTTGGATATAGATGGTATTCCCCATCACCTCTCACATTTCTTAAAGAATGTAAGCTCCCTTCTAGCTCTGACATTCTTTGTTCTAAGGCCTCTGAAATCCTTTCATTTTATTGCTCTATGATAAGCAGGCGGCTAGAGAAATCAGAGATGGATTGGAGCCAGTCATTACTTTCATTGCCAGAGGAGTTGATTCTTTGGGGAAAAAAAGGGAGTTGAAGAGTAGCCTCTTAATGGGAAGAGTCTGGATCAGAAAAATCAATAAAAGCACCAGTTCCTGAAAGGAAAGAGCTTGACTGAACATGCTAGAGGATGGATGACTGAGGTTTTTCTGCTTCCCACATCCCCCCAGGAGACATGATGAGTAAGAGGAGATAAAGGGGGAAGGCCTGAAATTCCTTAGTAGATTGCAAACTCCTTGAGGGTAGGGACTTGGATCTTTGAACAGTCTCTAGTACAATCAAACATTTATTAAGAATTTATTACATTCCAGGCTCTGTTAGATGACAGAGATACAAAATCAAAAGTGCCTATCTTAAATTGAAATGTAGAGATCACATGTTGATTTCTAGTAACATCCTTATATAGGGATTTACTTGGGCTATAATAAAACAGATATCTTCTGTATATAGGTATGTATCTTGGAAGGGAAAGTGAAGTAGCTGGGGGTAGGGGTGGGAGAGATCAGGAAAGAGCTCCTTCTGAAGGAGGCTTTGAGTCTAGAGAACAAACCAGGAATTTAAGAGTGGCAATGGGATGTTTAAATGTTCAAAGATCAGAAATGGAATGTATGACAAATTGATGTTTTTCAATTAATGAAGTTATAGGCAAATCTGAATAAATAAATTCCCACTAAAAAATAAAATACCCATAATTCTCTTAAAATCATGGGCAGTTCGTGCATGTGGACCAGGCAAGAAGCAAAATGCCTTGGCAGATACGATAGGTTGTTCAGATGTATTGCTAGATGAATGAAGAAGAGGGATTTTAGTCAGCCCTAGAAGATTGCTTTACATATGGAAAAAAATCATTTTCCAGATGGAGAATGGGAGACAGAGGGCCAGTCCCCAAGGCAAAGACCAATAGGAGGCTGCCTCAGCATTCTAGTCCCTGTTTGACTGGATTCTAGGTCTAGGTGGAGGGTTCAGAGGAGGCAAGATTGATTCCCTGGAGCCTGAGAGAGTTAGTGTAAAATTCTTTCCTTCTGGCTGTTTCTGAGCTGACTAGCTTGGAGTTGTGAGGAGGTGTGTTTGTATGTTTGTGTGTGAGTGTGCTGGGGAAGGGGGAAAGATGGGGAAGACCTTAACACAATTCACATGCATTTGCTCATGAAATAATACTAGTATTACTTAGCAACCTTCGTCTTCAAGGGGGATGAGCTGGCCCTGTCTCAGTGTGTATTTATGTGGCCTTGTGTTACGTGTGTGAATGAGTGCATGATGCGTGTGTCAAAGTGGGTGTGTGTCTCTTCCTTTATATCAGTATGTGGGTGCTTCATTGTCTGCCGGTGGGTTTGTTCAGGGAAAAATGAAGACATTAGCATTCACTGAGACTTAAGACAACCCCCACCCCAGATACACTCAGACAGATTCACAAACACCTATGCTTGGTAGCTAAAATAAAGAGTTGAAAAAATACCCACAAACTCTCCCATCCATACATATGCACATTCCACATACATACATGTAGCCTTGGGAATGCTTGCTGGGGGAAAGAGAGAGATGCCCGGGCATCCAGACTGTCCTCCCCCTGACAGCAAGCCTTGAGCGGCATATTTGCTAGAGGACAAGAGAAAGGAGGAAAAGCACCATCCACGCTTCCTGCCAGTGCCCTCCCTTATTATCCGGACACCCCACTCTGACACATAGCCACACATACCCTAGGGGAAGATGGGAGTGGAAAGGGAAAGGGGAGGGGGTCAAGCAAAGGCCTCCCTGTGGGCTGACAGAATGGCAGGGCGTCTCTGCCCGGGTTTCCACTCTCCCGAAAACCCGGGCACACGCATGTAGTCAAGGTGCCATTAAAGTTAATTGTTTTTACGGCTGCTTTAACAGGGTCTTGTAAACCATTTTATGGCGCAGCCCAAGAGCAGCGACCTGCCGGCTGCCGCAATAGCGCGAGGCGCAGGCCAGTCGCACTTTCCTCGAACTGGACATACAAGGGACGGGAGCGGTCGGGAGATACAGCCCCTCTCCCCATCCGGTGGGGAGGGGGCGGCGGAGAAGCTCCATCTCACAGCTCAGGAAGCGGCCCAAGAGAAAGCACTTCGCTCCAGAGGCTCGTGCGGGCCTAACTCAGGGGAGTGGGTCAGGACGCCAGGGGTCAGGGCACGGATTCCGCGGGAACCTGCGTTCGAATCCCCACCGTGACGCTTCCCAGCCGTGAGCCTCGCTTTGCGAGATCACTAGGAATCTTAAGGTGAATCTTGCTTGAATTGATTGATTGATGAAATCAGCAAGATTCCTGATTTTGAAAATGGGACTGCTAAAATTTCCAGCCCCATCTCCGGGGTAGAGGAAAGAGACCCCATTAGATACTATTTTTGAAACCCTTTGGGCCACTTATCAAGATGTTATGGAAATGGCTTCTTCATCACCATCCTCCTGGGAGCCTGCAGTATTCTATCCATTTGGGGGTACCCCTATAGAATCCCCAGTCATCACCGAAGATGGGCCAGCTAGGAATGTACAAAACTCATCCTGCTTCCTTATTTTATTTGAGCCCCCACATTCGGCAAGGGGGGGATTTTCAACCTCTTCTCCCCACCCCACTCCCCATGCCATTTTACAAAAGAAGGAACGGACTATGGGGGCGATTAGAGGGGTATGGGGGAACTCTCTTGACGAGTACAAACCTCCGCGCTTCTAAAGCCTTACATTTCTCTTGAATACTGGGGGGTCTCGTGACCTACCCAAAGTCATACAACTAGCAAGGCGTCAGATGCAAAGCTTCTGGCTCTGAGATCACATCAGAAAACACTCAGAAAAACTGCCCCTGCTTAGTAGTTGAACCACAGTAAGAACTTCCGACTCCCCATTACCCAGAATAGCTGCAATCGATTGCAGGGCTCTGGTTGACAGCCTGATAGAAAACAAAGGGCAACGTTTAAGTAACAGAATCAGACTGCACGGATCTCCTGAGGTCAGTTTAGGGGGCCTGGTAACTGAGAGCAAACCATTTTGCCTTGCTGAACCTCAATTTTCCTATCTGTGAAATGGGACGAATGACTCTCCTTATGAAAATATTATGCTTTTGTATGCCCGGGCACAGAAGAGGCGCCTCTAAATGCTTGCGGATTGGTAGATATTGTCTCCGACTGTATGCGACCCCAGGCAAGGAGTTTAACCTGTAAACAAGGTTTAAAAATAAGAATAGTAATAAATGGGGAACAAGAGTTACTGGATGGCATCGCCGCGAGCCAGATTCTTTGCAAACCTAGGGGCCTAGAATCATAGGTCTGGAGTGAGCCTTGGGGACCCCTCTTTGCAGGTGAGGAAACTGAGGCTCAGAGTTGAAATGACTTGCCCAGGGTCGTCCAGTGAGTAGCGGATGGAGACTCTGTGACTCAGTTGCCTTATCCCCGCCGCCCCTCCCAGGTCCTGGCTGCTGGGGGCTAGGCGGGAGGTGGGGGCGGGGCTCGGGGATGATGGATGCCCGGCGAGCGTGCGTGTGTGTACCCCAGTGCGCAGGCCTGTTTATATTTATTTCTGCCGGCGCTTTGATCTCTTCTTCTCCCCCCCCCCCCAGCACCAAAGCCTAATCCTCCGGCGGTGACCCGAGCCGAGGAGCAGATGGAGCTGGGGGGGTTGGAGCGGGCCCGGGTTAATGGCCCGGCCTAGTTTAAAAGCGTCGGGGGGATTAGCCACTGATTAAAAGGACCGTATTTAACATCGCCGCCCGCGGGGAGGGGCTGCGGGGGGGGTACCCCCGGGAAGGAAATGGGAGGGGTGGCCCTCTGATCTCCCCCCGCCGGGGTCTGGAAAAGGGAGGGGGGCGAAGATGCCTTGGCCTCCAGCCTCAAGAGAGGCTGGGGGAGCCGGGGACCGATGGTGCAGCCTGGGCTGGGGGAGCCCTGGGAAGGATGCAGGGAAACCCATTCGGGACCTTTAGGCAGTCGTTTCCCTAAGAGCTCCCTGCTCCGATCACAGGCCAGAAACCGAATTCGCTCTCCTTTCTGGGCAGCAGGGAGCCATGGGGGAGGCTGGTGTAGCGGGGACGAGGCAGGGCTAGACGTCCCCTAGCAGGCCCTGGCTTCCAATCTCTGATCGGATGTTCATTCGAGATTTTCTGCCAAGTGAAAGGCTTGGGCTGTATCACTCCCGGGCTCCTCTGGGGCTCCCAAAGGAGACTAGGGGAGGCCAGGGACCGGCCTGTATTTGTCTTGGTACGCCCGGCCCATCATCATGGACGCTTTGGGATTGGGTGAAAGACAATGAGAACAGCTGGGGTGAGAATCTGGACCTTTGATCTCACTTTCCGGGGTTTGTGAGGCTCAAAGCTCAGAACTCACCAGGTTTTGACACATATACATAGACATGTGTGTGTATGATAGAGATATGTCTTTCAAGGATATATGTCTGTGTGTATATATACTGGCTTCAAGTGTCAGTATAGAGACTGACTTCAAGTATACGTCTATGTATGTTCATATATATCTATTATATATATATATTGACTTCAAGTATGTCTGTGTGTTCATATATTATATATATATATATAAGCTGACTTCAAGTATCAGTATAGAGACTGACTTCAAGTATATGTCCATGTGTTCCTATATATTTCACATGTATATATGGACTTCAAGTATAAGTATGCATATACTGACTTCAGTTATAAGTATATACATACTGACTTCATTTATAAGTATACATATACTGACTTCAGTTATAAGTATGTATATACTGATTTCAAGTACATGTCTATATGTGTTTATGTATATATACTGGATTTCCTTTGTAACCCTAGAGTTGGATTCAGGTGTGTGAATATATGTTGTGTGTGTGTGTGTGTGTGTTTGTGTGTGTGTGTGTAATACACACACACACACATACATATAGCTATTTCCAAATAATTGTTTTTCTTCATAATCCTAGTGTGTTGGATTTGAAGTCACAAAGAATCATGTTTGTGAGGCAAAACTGGCCTCAGGCACTATATGACCCTGGGCAAGTCACTTCACTCCTAAAGTTTCCTCATCTGTCAAACTCCTTGAAGAAGGAAATGGCAAACTACTCTAATACCTTTATCACGAATACCCCAAATGGGGACATGACTGAACAACAAAGGGGAAAATATATATATTTTACTTCATACATTTAAAAACATGATTCCTATGAGGGGTTTAGGGCTTCAGCAGATGATGATAGAAAAGGGTGAAGAACCTTTGTTTCAGTCTGTTTCAGTCTGATTCTGTCCATTTAAGAGAAGAAACTGAAGGCCAGAGGGGCTACTTTGATAATCTGTCCGGTTCTTTTGTCTCCCCAGCTAGATTAGAAGCTCCTCCAAGGCAGGGACTGTTTCCACTTTTGTCTTGGGTTTCCCAGTGCCTAGCACACTTAATGTTTGATAGGATCCAGTCATTCTACCAATATCATGTTGCCTTTTAATGGTTCTATGGGACTTGTTTTGCTGTGGTTTTTGGCAAAATTTTGCTATTCAAACTCCTATTCATCATCATCATCATCATCATTATGATGATGATGATGATGATGATGATGATGATGATTACAGATCCTGGGATCAAGTGTAGCCTACTTCTCTGAATGTGTGAGCCACTTTTAAACCTGGATCCTGCCTTGGTGGATATAGAGCCAGGCTCTAACTCCACCCCCCCACTCCACCCCCATCCTATTGATTCTGAGTGCTCTGGGGTATGCACAACTCGAAGGCAAACAAAACCAAATTTAACTTTGGCCAAAGTTCCTCCTTTGAAATTTGCCGGACAGCTGTGGAGAGCCATCTGGGCCCCGGGCTTTGCCAAGGCATTGCCAGGCGGTTGCTGGCAAGAACTCTAGGAAGCTCGAGCTGGAAAGAGTCTAGGATGCTAGAGATGAGAGGCCCTTAGAACAGATATAGCAGTTCTGCAGGTTGCTTAGAACAAGAAGCGTCAGAGGTGGGAGGGACCCTTAGGACATGAAATGTTAAAGCTGAGAGAAGTTTTAGACTAGAGAATATCACAGCTGGGAGGGGCCTCAGAAGAAAGAATGCACCGACCTTGGAGTCTTGAGGATCTGTGTTCAAATCCGACCTCAGAAATTGAATAATTACCTAGTTGTGTGACCTTGGGCAAGTCACCTAACTCTCTATTGCCTTGCTTAAAA
The DNA here is from genome assembly GCF_037893015.1 of Macrotis lagotis. Taxonomy (NCBI): domain Eukaryota; kingdom Metazoa; phylum Chordata; class Mammalia; order Peramelemorphia; family Peramelidae; genus Macrotis; species Macrotis lagotis. The sequence goes on from NC_133666.1 coordinate 676,118,228, forward strand.
AAAATGAGACAAATGCATGGAGATGGGGGGTAGGGGTGGTAGTGTGTGTGTGTGGGGGGGGTTTGAAACTCAGAACATAGAAAACCAGACTTGGGAGGACTTCAGAATTCAGATAATCAGGATTTTAGTAGACAGAATGACACATCTCTTTTTAGCATCTCATTTTGAAAATGGGGGGTAGGGGGGCAGAAATGAGACCAGACAAGAGTTCTCATCAAGAAAGAAGGAATAGGGGGCAGCTAGGTGGTTCAGTGGATAGAGCACTGCTCCTGGAGTCAGGAGGACCTGAGTTCAAATCCAACCTCAGACACTTAATAATCACCTAGCTGTGTGGCCTTGGGCAAGCCACTTAACCCCGTTTGCCTTGCAAAAACCTAAAAAAAAATAAAATAAATAAAATATATAAAATAACCCCATTGCCTTGCAAAAAAAAAAAGAAAGAAAAAAGAAAAGAAAAAGAAAGAAGGGATAGATTTGAGGTCAAGGTTTGGATTTGAGGCCCAGCTCTGCCCCAGAATAACCTAGGGCAGATTCACATCTCCTGGGACCTCAGTTTCCTTATTTGTAAAATGATCTCTGAGCTCCCCTGGAGGGTTCCTGGTAGAATGATGCTCTCCCACTTGAGCTTTGTACTTAGAAGCCAGGCCAATTGCCTCTTAAATCATCTCTTCTAGAACATCCCATTTGCCCATCCTTGGCTTGGAGCCCAAATCTAACAGGAAGTCCTCCACTTCTCAGGTTTAACCTGCCTTCTCCAAACCAGGGACAAGGGCTGGCTTGTTAGGGGAGAAGTGGAAAGTGAAGATTCTTCCCCCCCACCCCCCACCCCCAGTGGGAGAAAAGCATTAACGAAATTCCTTCTGGAGCCTGAAACCTCCCATTGAAAGATGTTTGAAGAATTTTCTAGCCGGGGGAGAGCAATAGGAGCAACTGGGAACAGAGGCACGCCCTTTTTTGAGGTTACTCCTTGCTCCCACAGTTCTCAACAGCCACTTTCTTTCACCTAAGCCTCACCTTTGGCATCTCCCTCTGCCTTCCTCTCTCAGGGGAATTTTCCTCAGCAACCTTTTCCACTGGTTCTTGTCCCTCCCTCCCCTCCCCCCTTCAAGGAAGGAAGGACACCTGGAGAATTAAAATCCACTTACCCAGTTAATTCAAGGTCAACATTCACCCAAACTATCCAAGGAATTGAGGACAAAACAAGTTTTTATTTTTTATTTTAAATGGCAGGAGCAAAAATGAAGAATTCAAATTATGACCTTCATCTCCTGCCTGCCATAGGTCCTTGCCCGAGTTCAATATGGCTGGAGGGGCTGGGGCCCTGAAAAAATTCCCCTGTAATCAGAGTAGATGAACTTCTGGGCCTGGCCCTGACCAAAGCTAGGAAAGAAGGCAGATGGATCAAGTCAGTCCTTAAGAGAATTATGTTAGAGGAAATCCAAGGGCTTCATCTTAGGTTGGTTAGACCAGAGGGTCTTACCCTCTAACCCTCAGAGGGGACAGCAAATATAGGGAGAAGGGAATGGAAAGAGCTGTAGTTTTGAAGATTTGAAGACCTGGGTTCAAATTCTGACTTCTATTGCTTGGGTAAATCTTTCACTTTCCCCATGCCTCAGTTTCCTCAACTGTAATATGATGGGATTAATCTAGTTCCTCTTTAAAAATTTTTAATTGCGTTTTCTTCTTTTTTTAAATTCCTTCCCTCTTCCTAATTTAATCCTCCCCACTTTGGTCTTCTCTTCAGAAAGTTTAGGGACTCACATGCTACCTATGGGTCCAAACTCAGGAGTCCCTAGTTGGTTACTGAAATTCTTGATATCACTTATAAGATTTCACTGGGAGGTTGAGCTTGGGGCTCCATGGTCAGCTGTCTTGGAGGCTGTTAAAACAGGGCAGAGCTCTGTTGTCTATACCTGACTCAACTATACTGGGGAGTTTTATTAACCATGTTGTTTAAGTCACTCATTTACTACAAAAGAAACTTAGACTCAGTCAGAGAGGGTAAGGGACTTGCCCAGGGTCACACAATGAGTGGCAGGTCCCAGACATGATTCCAAGTCTTCTGTTTTGTTTGTTTGTTGGTGTTGGTGTTTTTTTTTCCTTCTTGAGAAGACAGTTGGAATGGCCCAGCATTCTCTGGATCTGTTGGCTAGGGGAGCTGCTTACCATTTAGTTCTTTGGTGTTTCTATCTGCCTTCCCCAAACCAGGGACAAGGACTGGTTTTTTAGGGAAGGAGTGGAGAAAGAAGCTCCTCAGGAAGACAGAAGATTTTACAAAATTCCTTTGAATCCTAAAATGCCATTTCTAATGAGGGGTTTGAGCTCAACTACCCAAAACAGGGGTAGGGGAATGCAGGATAGACTCACAGGGTAGAGATCACTTACTAACCATTCTTTAGAGCAGGGGTTGGGGGATGACTTTACATACTTGTTTCTATAGCAAACAGTCCCACTGGGAAGCATTTAAATTCAGATTTTCAGCAAACAATCACAAATGGTTATTTTTTTCCTTAAGACACTTTGAGTCCGATGGAAATGCCCTTGGGAACCATGGGACTCTCTCTTTGATGGGTGGCTAAAGGCCCTCAGGCAGGCAGATTTGGGAAGGGTATGGATTAGAGGAAACAAGCAAAAAAAAATCAGGGTAGTGGGAGGGAGGGGATAGAGAGAAATCTAAGAGAGAGGAGGAAAAAGGGAGGAAATTGGGGGGGTTAGACTGGGAGAGAGAAGAGGAAGATAGGTACAGAGAAAATATGGAAATTCAAGGCAAGGAGAAAGGGAATGTTGTCTGAATAGGGGAGAGATGGGAACTGGGAAGTGAGGATGAGCAAGCTGAGAAAGAGGGGAGAAGCAGAGATAAGAAAGAGACAGATGGGCAGAGGAAGATAGGGATGGGTAGAGTATAGGAAGACCAGAGAAAGCAGGAGACAAAAGGGGGACAAAGAGAGAAGGGAGATCAGGGAAAAGAATGGGAGACAGAAAAGGGTAAGGCAGGGAGCTAGAAAAGGAAGATAGGTGAAAAGAGAAAATGGGAAGATCCAAGGCAAGGAGATAGAGGAGAAATAAGAGGGAAGTGAGGATGGGGGGGAATAGAGAGAGGAAAGAGACAAATTGGAAAGGGGGGAGGGAGGGATAGAGTATAGGGAGATCAGAGAAAGTAGGAGACAAATAGGAAGCAAAGAGAGAAGGGAGATCAGGGAATAGACTGAGAGTCAGAGAGGGGAAAGTCAGGGAAATAGATCCTCAGGGAAAAAAGAGGCAGACAGAGATATGGAGGAGACAGGGAGGGAGGAAGGAGAAGGGTGGGGGGGGGAAGGCCTGGAGAGAAGGGAAGGGAAAAAGAGAGATGGGGAAGAGGCCTGGAAAAGGGGGGAGGAGGCCAGTCTGTCCCTATGAAGTGTTGGGAAGGCAAAACCAGGATCCATAACTTAGAAATTATAAAAGGAAGTAAATCCATCAAAGTGAATTCATTTGGGAACACAATTAGGAGAGGGGCTGAGCGAACAAAAGGAGCCCACATTGGACCCGGCTTTGCCGCTGAGTGACGATGTGCAGGCTAGGAAGGGAAGGAGGGAGGAGGGATGGGGAGAGAAGGGGGGAATTAAAAAAAAAAGTCGAACAAGGGCAGGGGAAAAAAAGACTCAGCCATTGGGATTTGTAGGAGATTCTGGACAGGAAACCAAATCGATGTACATTCATTTTGGCTCCCGGGAATCTGGAAGGCTTTTCATTTTCTATTCAGCAGTAGTTTTTGTCATTAAACTTAGGAGCCTTAGGAGCAAATATTTGTGGTCCTTTGCCTAAGAGGGTGTGTGTTCATGGGTAGATATTTGTGTGAGTCTCTGTATATATTTTAGGAGGAGAGATAAGAACTGAAACTTTAGAGGTTTTTCACAGAGAAGGAAACTGAGATCCTGAGGCCTTCAGATCCTCTCCTAATTGTATTTCCACATGGATTCACTTTGATGAATTTACTTCCTCTTAAAATTTCTAAGTTATGGATCTTGCTTTGACCTTCCTTTCATGGAAACAGATGCATCTGCTCTCCTCATCCTGCCCCCCCCACCCCACCCCCATCCTGCTTTCAGTAGATAGAAATGGAAGTAACTTTAGGTGTCATCTGGTCCATCACCTTCATTTTATAGAAAAGGAAATTGAGGTTCCCAGAGGGTAAGTGACTTCTCCAAGGGCACACAACCAAGAGGCTGTGTGCAAGTGTAGAATCTATGTCCTCTGGTCCCCTGATCCAGGGTTCTCAAGAAAAAAAAAATGTCTTCCTCCTTCCTTCCCCCCACATTCATTTGAATTCAATTTAGCAAAGGGAAATTGAGTCCTACAGATTACAACTTTCTAAACTTTCTAAACAAAAGCATCCCTGCCCTCAAGGAGGATGTAGTCTATAAAGATTACATATATGAATATGCATTTGAGATGACCTGTGATTTCCTTGATTTAGGAGAGGAGGGAGGAAGAATGGGGGAAAAGGGGGGGGAGATATGAAAAAGAAGTTGGTGGAGGCAGAAAACAAAAATAAAAAACCCACAGCAAATAGAATTTGAGGAGATTCTGGTGAAGAAACCAAATTGATTTACATTCATTTTGGCTTCTGAGAATTTGGAAGGTTTTTCATTTTATATTAAGCAATAGAGTTTTTGTCATTAAACATGGGAGTTTTGGGAGCAAATATTTGTGCCCCTGTGTCTATGAGGGTATGTTTCCAATGAGCTAATTCCCTCTATCTATTGGCTCTCCAATTTCTACTTGTAGAGCATTATCCAGGGACGCTCAGAGATGAAGTGACTTTGCCAAGGACATACCGCCAGTGTGTATCCAAGACAGGACTTGGAATTCAGGCTATCTTGAGTCTCAAGTCACCTTGATATTCACCGTGCCTCTATCATCTAACTTTATCTTGCTCCAACTGTTAGCATAGTGTTTTACTGATTGACTATCTTATTTATGTATAGATAAGTATGTCTGAAAGATGTGCCAATTGATTTGGAAGAGGGAATACTCCCTAACACCAACTGGGGAGGGGTAAGAGGAGTGGGAGAGACCTCCGTGAGGGAGGCTTTCTAACTGGAAGTAATCTCATTCTTTCAAAGAAAAAGGAAGTGTTGGTGAATTCCCTTCACTAGTTCTGCAGTGAGGATCCAAGCCCCTCAGCATATATCCCAAAGAGCCATTGCTCTTGTGGGAAGCTGAGGTCCAAGAAGCCAGGATCTCATTTGTTGTATGAAATTCCCAGACTTTGACCTTGGTCGAGTCATTTAAGCCCTGATGATCCTTTTAAGCCTCCAAATAGCAGAGCAAGTGGCTATCAATTGATTATCTTGATGGTGTTTCCTCCAAGACTGATCCCTACCCCTATGCATTCAGGTCCAGATAAAAAACAAAGAAAAAAAGATAGACTGGGGCTGTAGGGGACTGTAAGCAACTTGAGGGCAGGATCAAATTCATTCTTGCCTTTGGACTTATCAAGCTTCTGCACATATTAGGCCCTTAATAAATGTTTGCTGTTTGAGTTGATCTGGATACCATGCACAACCCTGGATGCAAAGGAACACATATGGAAGCATAGTGTGACCACACAAACATGGAGTCATATATACATGTTCACCCTCTGGTCAGGCTTTCCCCAAATTCACTCTTGGAGCACTAGCTGCACTGACCCTCCTCGTGTAAGTCTGTTATGGGCCAACCCTAAAGGCAGATTGATTGATTCTGTACTTTTAGATTTTAATTGGGGCTGAGATGGTAACCTGAGTGCTAACCTCACCCCAGCTTTAAATTCCTCAGCCCCCCCCCCCAGAAGAAAAGTTTTCCTGCTTCTATCTATGATCACTCCCAATCCCCAAGATATAGCCAAGAGCTCTTTTGGGGGGCGGTAAATGGAGCAATGGTCCAATGAGAATGTCAGTCCAGTCAGTAAAGATCCTTCTTGCAACTTTGATAGTGGATGGTTGGCCCATCAAAATCCAAGCTTCAGTTCCTGCTGAACAAGAAGCATTAGGTTGGGAAGGAAATGGGGTTCTCCCCAATTATCCAGGTCTCCCAGAGACCAGAGAGAAATGGTAGTTGACCCCTAGGCTTCTCCCCAGAGCAGTTTCACTTAGTAAACATCAGTTCCAACACCAGCACCCCCATCAGGACCTCCCTCAGCATTAACATCAACACCACCTTCACAAGGAGAGACTGATTGATTGACAAGAGTCAGACAGGCAGAGACATACAGAGTGATAGAAAAAAATGTGCTATCTGTGAACTTGTTTCTTTGAAAATATTTTGATGACTATCGATACTTTTTATTTCCTTGGTAATCCTATGCATGTTATTTTATGCATTTAAAAACAATCTGAGTAGGGATCCCTAGATTTTCCCAATCTGCCCAAGGAGTTCAGGTCACAAAATTCTCTGAGAAAGAAAAAAAGTGATAAGAAGGAAAATGAAGAGCAGAAGATGGAAGAGTAAAACAAAGAGAGGCAGACTGAGACACAAAAAAGAGAAAGAGTACCATACAGAAAAAGAGACAGAGACAAACAGAGATAAAGACAGAGCCACAGAGATGGAGACAGAAAAAGTTAAAAGGGAAGGGAATTAAGAGCCTTTGTTGTTGTTTGGTTGTTTTCAGTTGTGTCCAACATTTTGCAACCCCATTTGGGTTTTTCTTGGCATAGATACTAGAATGGTTTGTCATTTCTCTTTTCAACTCATTTTGCAGATGGGGAAACAGAGGCAAATAGGGTTAAGTGACTTGCCCAGGGTCACATAGCTAGCATGTGACTGAAGCAAGTTTTCAACTTTGGAAGATGAGGCTTTCTCCATTCTTTCCTTTTCACCTTATTGTTCCTATTGCCTACTTTGGCCAAATACAGTGACAAGCACTATACAAATACTGATCTTCACAATAGCCTAATGGTGATTATCATCCTGATTTTGCAATAGGAACTGGAGTAAAGCAGAGGTAAAATGATTTAATCAGCATCACACTATTAATCGTCTGAGATCCTTTATGAAGTTCCAATCTGTCTGAATCCAAGTCCTGCCTTGCATGTAATGGACCATCTAGCTGCCTTAAAGGGATAGTCAGAGACAGAGAGACTTGTAGGAAGGGGGAAGCCAGCCAGGACCAAAACTGGAGATAGAAACCTGAAAGAAAAGACAAGGTAGCAATCTCCTGAAGCCCAAGGTCTCCTCAAGGATTGCAAAATGAGCAGAACTTCTTAGATTCTGAGGGGATGGAAGAAAAGGGGCAGATGGGAAGCCCTGCAAAATGAAGCCTTTGCTAAGATGTGGTATTTAGGGTTTCAGGTACCTTCCTTTTCCCAAAGTTTTGCACAGCAGCCAGACCAATCTGGAATCTGCTGTGTATAATACAACAGTATAGCTTATATTAAATTGAGGAGTAGAAATAAAACTACTGAGGGTAACATTAGAACCAGTTGTGGAGTGAAGCCAGAGAGGAGATGATGGGGACAGATGGTTTCCCCAACCATACCCTGAGCTGGAAGGCAGCAAGGAATTCTGGGCTTGGGGCAGACCCTACTTCAAGGGGGGACTTGACTTACCTTAGCAACAATTCTGGGCAACATGGAAATATTATTCCTTGAGAAGGAGTGATGCAAGAGGAACAGACATAGACATAGTGTTTATATGAGTGAAGTTAGGTGTTGAAATGAATAGAGCACCAGACCCGGAGTCGGGAGTATTCATCTTCAGGGGTTCAAAACTGGCCTCAGGACTTTACTAGCTGTATCACCCTGGGCAAATCACTTCACCCTGTTTGCCTCAGTTTCCTCATTTGTAAAATGAGAAGAAAATGGTAAACCATACCAGTATCTTTGCCAAGACAACTCCAAATGGGATCACAAAATGTTGGATACAACTAAAAATGACTTTTAAAAAAAGGTGAAGGGCACTTTCCCTTTTCCAAGGTCATCAGACTCCAGCTAAGAGAGTTGAGGCACATAGGGATTAGGGAGGAGGGGACAGGAAGAAGAATGGGAGGAGGAGGGGGAGAGAAGAAATGGGGTGGAAGGTAGGGAAAGGGGAGGGAGAAGATGGGAAAGAGAAAGTAAAATAAAATGAAGCACTAGAAATTAAAATAGTTAAGGCAACTGATAAATTTTAATAATAATCACATTTATAAATGTGACAAAGCAGTACGTACGTCTTATTTTTTTCATTTTATGGATCAGGAAACAGGCCCAGAGAAGTAAGTGATTTGCATATGGTTACACAGCTATTGTTAGAACCACATTTTAAACTCAACATTGCTGTCTCCAAGTCCAGCAATATTTCTAGTACATTAGTCAGACACCATTCCACTTTGCCTCTACTTCTCTCTCCACATTTTCACATCCTATCTTTAGTATTATTTTCCTTTTCTCATCTGTAAAACGGGTACATAAGCACCTACCTCAAAGGGTTGTTGTGAGGACCAAATGAGATAATAGTTGCAAAACATACTTGGCACACAGTAGGTATTATATAAATACTAATTCCTTTCTTTCTACGCCCTTCCCCCCCTTTTCTAAGTAGTAAAAAAAAAAGGCGTGTAGGAATGTGTGTAGGAGGAACAGAAGGAAATGGTATCTAGGTGACCCCATTTCTAATGTTAGGTCTTTTCTGAGGAACCTTGGGGAAACTGGATCCAAGCTCCCTGAACACTGAAAATGGGCTTCGTCCTCTCCATCCCCGTTCTCAAACTGAGCAACCATTGAACAGAGAGGGCAAGAGGAAGAAACCGACATGGAGAGTCAGAGCCAGAGCCAGAGGAGAGGATAATCTGAGCTTCTACAATTCTTTTCCTTCCTTCCTTCCTTCCTTCCTTCCTTCCTTCCTTCCTTCCTTCCTTCCTTCCTTCCTTCCTTCCTTCCTTCCTTCCTTCCTCCCTCCCTCCCTCCCTCCCTCCCTCCCTCCCTCCCTCTCTCTCTCTCTCTCTCTCTCTCTCTCTCTCTCTCCCTCTTTGAGTCCTCAGTTTTCTTCCGCCTGTTCCTGCCAAGTTCCCGGACAGCTATGGCTGGCTGCAACTTGAAGAACTCTGAGATGGCCTGGGAGATTATTTTTACACCAAAAAAAAAAAAAAGCCCCACCAAAAAGCACCCCTGTGGGCTGGGAACGTGCTCAGGCCCCAGCTAGTGTGCTTTGGGGCCTGGGCCAGCTCTGACCAGGCCCCTCCTGGGGAGCATTCCTGCCCTCCCCCGCCCCCCATTCCCCAGTGAGCAGGCCGCAGGCTTGGTGGCCCAAAGAGCAGCTCAAGGTGGGGCCCCGCCCTCCCAGCTGGCCCCTCCAACTCTGGCCCCTTCGGCTGGGTCCCCTCTGAAAGTGATCTGGGGATCAGAGTTTGGATGTAATTCGGGTCTCTGTCCAACTTGCTTCTTCAGCCCAGGCTTGGAAATCTGGTGGTCACAGTTGACATCAATCATGTCTCTGTCTGGGGGGGCTGGGAGGGGAGGCTGAGGATAGGATATCAGAGAGGTGACCAAGCATACGCCACATGATTCAAATCATCTCAGCATTGATTAATTGGGTTCATTCTGAGTTTCTGAATCATCACAACTGTTGTTCCCCTCCACCTAACATCAACAGGCCTTTAAAGGGAAAGTATCCATTTACCCCCATGCATGTGATACATTAGAGACCATCAAGTCCGATTAGATGTTAAATGTTGGATGAGTTTTAGGCAAACTCGATTTATTCAAGATCCTTTTCAAAGGTTCAGCAATGATTAGACAATTCCCCCCACCCCCTTCCCCCTCCACTTCTTCCCCTATCCCCCGGCAGCTTTTACTCAAACGTGTTTTGGCTCCAGCCTCTGACATATGGGAAGAAGGAGTGTGCCCTAATAGAGGGGGTGCCTCAAGTGGAGAAGGGGCCCTATGGGCTACTTAAAAGAGAGACAGTTTCAAAAAAAAAAAAAAGAACAAGGCAGAAAACAACCCCAGATGCCAAACTTACCTTCTAGAAGGGAAATAGCAGGGGCATCTTCTGTCCTCATAGGAGAAAATATTTCTATCTTCTGCTCTAGAACAAATAAGCATATCCTTTCCTCCCTCTGTCCTCCTAAAAAATTTTTTTAAAATCCACCAAAACCCCAAAACCACTATTCATGTTCTTACCAGAGATTCCTATGTTTAATCAAAAAATATACTTTCACAATTCTTGCCATGGATAGATTGCTTAGGTTTTAATGTTCGGGACAAAGGAATGGAAGTATGGGGTCGGGACTGAGGAGAAGAGAAGGGGTAAAGAATTGTTTCCCTATTCTTGGATTCCTGGCTAATAGAGAACAATGACCTTCTTTGAATATATTTAACTCTAATTTCCCATATTTCCTATATAACAGTATTAAGGAGATAGGATGATGATTTGGGTTGTTCAACTGCTCCTATTATAGCTTTCACTCTTTGACTGACTTGTTACTCAGACATATTTTTTTCCAATATAAATACTCTTCCTCCACTTTGGGAAATTCTTTTCCTTTGTTTTGTTTTGTTTTTTTGTTTTCAAGGCTATGGGGTTAAGTGACTTGCCCAAGATCACACAGCTAAGTAATTATTAAGTGTCTGAGATGGGAGGAAAATTATTTTCAAGGACCTGTGAAGAGTCTCTGTATCTTTTGGGAAACTTCAAGCCCCCAGTCAGAGATTGGTGTTCTGGAGAAACATCTCAGGGTTATATCTATCTCTTCTTCTCTCTTGATCCCTTAGTTGCTTCCTCCCAATAATATTTCTGGGAGGTATAACTCTTGTCTAGCAATTACAAATGGGTGCTACTGTTCATAAAGACAAAATAAACTTTTATAACAAAGAAAGGTAAACACCTTCTCCCTACCCCCATGCAGAGAAAAAAAGACTTAAGGTTCTTGGTATGTTTGTGTGTGTGTGTGTGTGTGTGTGTGTGTATGTATGTGTGAATTTCAACAACCTAGCTTCTATGCCACCATATGATTTGATTGACCCAAGTAGCCTCAGTCCCAGAACCTGGACTCCTTTCTTTATGGTCATCACCTCTGCCCATACTTTCAATATCCTGACTCCATTTGACTTTTTTACATCTTCCCTGTTTTCCAACTCCATGTGGCCTCTACTCTTTGTCAGCAGCTGGCACTTCTTCTGACTTCTATTCTAGATCCAGTTAACCAGTAAAAGATGTTTCACCCAAAAGAGAACAGAGAAGAACTCTCTCCAGACCAACCCAGGGATGATAATTTTGATGGAGGAAACAGCTTCAAGGAATGGGACCCCTAGCAACAAAGAAGAGAGTTGGTTAAGAAACACAGCAGACTCTGGGAACCCAACTGAGGAACCTAACTCATCAGAGATGCTTCATCCAAAGTGAGTAGTGAGGGGACCTTGGAAAGAGAAAGGAATTCCATTTCTTGCTATAACTGGCATTGTGAGTTGTTTTTTAGGGTTTTTTTTTTTTGGCAAGGCAAATAGGGTTAAATGACTTACCCAAGGTCACACAGCTAGGTAATTATTAAGTGTCTGAGGCCACATTTGAACTCAGGTCCTCCTGATCCCAGGGCCCATGCTCTATCTACTGCTCTACCTAGCTGCCTCGTGAGATGTTTTTTAACCATATCAACATCCTACATCAGTGTCTCACTATCAGTCTTCTCAGAGTAGGGGCAGCTAGGTGGTACAGTGGCTAGAGCACTTATCTTAAGTCAGGAGAAGAGTTCAAATCCAGTCCCAGACACTGGGACTTTATGTGACTTTGGATTGTCTCACATCCAGGGCTACCTCCAGTTGTTCTGATTCATATTCAGCTACTGAACACAGATTGCTCTGGAAGAGAAAGTGAGGCTGGTGATGTAGTACAGTGCCCCCTCACTCAAAACCAATTCACATGCTTGTCATGGTATCACCCCCCCCCCCATGTCATGGATCTTCTTCAATTACAAAGGACAAATATCATCCGTTTTCTCAGATTTATTGGAAGAATTTTGTTTCTTTTTGGTAGCAATTATTTTAATTATATGTTAAGTGGTTAAAAATGCAAAACATTTGCTGAGAACTAATGGAATCTATTGACCTATTATCAATGAAAAGGCACTTGTAGAGGTTCATAAGTTATAGTCTCATAGGGTTACCCCTAGAACCCAAGGTAGAGTCACCTTCTGGGGACCAAACCCTTAAGTATTAATGAGAGTTAGGTAAGAAACCTAGAGAAGGTATAAAGTAGGAGGAACATCTTAAATGTCTAGTGTTTAGTAGGCACTTTATAAATACTTGTTAGATTAAAAGAGAGGTAATTTGGATTTGGATCCAGTGACTTGAGGTCCCTTGCGGCTGCTGCTAAAGAGTTTGACAGAATTTCAAGAAAGGAGCACATAGAACCAACCAGTCATTTCATCAACTGGACAAGAGACAGATGGGCAACACTTACCCCCACCACCCTCCCCTCCACACACACACAGAAACACCTAGGGACAGACAGATTGGGAGAAAGCTAGGCCAAGGTGAATAGAAAACATAAGACCTTAGCAACAATTTCCTGAACAGGAAGGTGTCCAGTTCTCAGGATATTGGCATTCCTTTCCTCCTCCCCACCCAGATCCCCTCCATTGTCACGAGCCTCCAAGTCACCAGTCGGGGCCAGAGGCTGGGGCGCCTCAAAGACATTTCTGGGCTATCACAAATTAGGCATCATGACCGCTGTGTAGGATTAAATCAGAAAGGAGATGATGGACTGGGAAAGAGGATCAAAGGCAGCCAGGGCCCAGGATTAATTGGCAGAACTCCCAATGAAGCACACTCAGGCATGGATGCCTGGCAGCAGGAAAAAACAGTAAAGCATTCCGATCAGCAGATAGGAAAATATGGCCTACAAGCTGTCTCCTTCTATCTCCCATCTCTCTCCCCATTTTTTTCTCTTTCCTTTTTTGTTCACCAAAATACACTTATTTATTAATTTCTTCTCATTATTTATTCATTCAGTATTTAAAAATATTAGGGTGGAGTGAGAGTACAAACAAAAACAAAAATCAAAAGGATAACGAATCAACTGGTGATTTCGTTGGCATGGAAAACTCCTAGATGAGGGAACTTCCTCCTCCAATGAAAGTTAGGGCCCTCTTTGTAGTTTACCATCCCATAGAATCACCCTGAAACCTGAATGACTCTCCCAATGTTACACAGACCCTGAAAAAATTGAAAGGGAATCTAAACTTAGTTCTTTCTGGCTCAAAATAATAATGATAATGAAAATTGAGGTTTGCAAAAGTATTTCACATACTATTTAATTTTACTTTCTCACAAGACTCTGAGAAGTAATTTCTATTATTATTATTTCCATTTTCCAGATGAGGAAACAGAAGGAGAAAACTTAGATGACTTGTTCAGTTTGTTGCACAAGCACTCAGGGTCTGAGGAAGTTTCTAAACTCAGGTCTCTTGACTCCATGGATCTCCTCCATCCTTACCATCTCGTCTCTCAAAAAATAACAGGAGGGGGCCTGCTAGTTGGCACAGTGGATAGAGTACCGGCCCTGGGGTTAGGAAGAACTGAGTTTGTTTGATCTCAGACACTTGATCCTTCCTAGCTGTGTGACCTTGGGCAAATCATTCAACCTCATTGTCCCCTTTTACAGAAAATAACAGGATTCCACATTTATCAATCAATTAATATTTATTTTATTATAATATTTTCAGTCATTTTTTTCAGGCCTGTTTGACTCTTTATGAACCTCTTTGGTGTTTTCTTGGCAGAGATACTTGGAATGATTTGCCATTTGCTTCTCCAGATCATTTTACATTAATGAGGTAACTAAAATTTGCAGACAGGGTGAAATGACTTGCCCAGGGACAAATAGCTAGTAAGTGTCTGAGGCTAGAAGAGAAACCTTCCTGATTCCAAGGGAAAGTGCTCTGCTCTGCTCCTTAATCCTTCATATATTATTTTGATACACTATCATATAGCATATTTTATTACATTGTATTTTACTAAATTATATTAAATTACACTATTTTGATGTAATGAATTTTTACTGTATTATATTATAGCATATATAAAAGAATGTTATCTCACAATTACATTATTATACTTTGTTAATATTGTATTACTATGCTTCAGGCATTGTACTAAATATTAGAACAACAAAGCAAAAAATAATAAATGAGTTATTTCTTTACCTGCTGTATGAATTGAATTCCTCTTCTTCCCTGTCCCCCAAGATGGCAGGGATTGTTTTCTTTTTGCCTTTGTAAACCTTGTGTAACATAGCACTTCCCTCATGTTTAGGTGCTAAATTCATGGTGGATTCAACTGAACTTACCAAGCCCTTGATCCTCTTAACTACTTTTAACCCCTTTTGAAAAATCAGAAAAAGTAAAACTCAAGTCAAATTATTTCCCCAAGATTTCTTGGAGGTAGCAAGAGTAGATGTGAGACTCCAGTCCAAGGTCTTCTCACAACATGTGTGGCTTTCTTTGTATTCCACCATCTTATCTCTCAAAAAATAGCATCACTCCACATTTATCAATTAACCACTAAGTATTATATCATCGATTATCACATAATATCAATATACTTATAGTTTGTTATTATATTGGACTAATCCACATGTATCAATTAACTAGTATATATATTATCACATAATATCAATACACTTATATTTTGTTACTCTCTTTGATACCATATTGCTGAGTCTAAAATAATTGTTTTATATAGGGAAGTGAGTTATATATTTGAATTCAGAGAAAGGACTTGAGTTCACATCTTGACTGACCTGCTTTCTGTGTCTGTCTAGTTCTGTTTGCTCCTTTGCAAAATGAAGGAGTTGGACTAGTCTAACACTGAGGTCCCTGCCAACAATTCATCCAAGATCCTATAATAAGTCTCTGCCCTCAGGGTGCTTGCATTCTACATGAATGATTTAAAAGTTACTGGTTTGGGCTCTGCTCTTCACCACCTATGGGACTGTGAGCTTTTCATTTTTGCTCTCTGTAAAATTATTTAGTTCTCTGTCACCTCCAAAATGTGATTCCATGACTAGGTGACTCTTTAAGCTTTAGATTAAAGTAATTCAATGAACATTTAAAAAAAAACTCTCCCCTGCTTCTGTTTGGTGATTTTTAATGTTGTGACACCTCCAGGAAACATTATCATGCAAGTCAAAAAAAAAAAAGACTCAGTACCTGCCTTCAAAGAGTTTACTCTCTTCTTTGGGAGGGTTGTGGTACATGTTTACACAGTTCCGACTTGTTCTAAAATAAATACAAAGTTATATGTAAAGAATACAAAGTAATTTCAAGAGGGAAAGTCAATATCTAGTGGAAACCAGGAAAAGTTTTGTGTGGGAGCTGGCTCCAAGCTGGGCTTTGATGGAATCTAGGGTTTTGACTGAGCAGAAATGAGGGAAGAATGTATTCCCAAACATGGAGGATCTCGTATGCAAAGGCTTGGAGGTGGGAGATGGACTGTTTTGTGTAAGCAGAACTGTTGAGTTGCTTGGTTAAATTTCTTTTTCTCTGACTTCTTCTCCACCCATTTTCTTCCCTCCCCCCAACCCTAGTCCTTAGCTCAGCAGGAACTTGGGACTTTGGAGACAGTCCGCCCCAGTTCCAAACAGCAAGGGTCAAACAGCCTTCGTGGGCTCTGTTCTCTCCCAACATTCCTCCCTGTAATGACACCCATGGCTGGATGATCTGCTTAAATAGCATTTGATCCCCTGAGCTTACTCTGCCACCTCTGACTTTCCAGTTCTCTGTTGGACTAGCAAAGCAGCTGAAGGCCGGAAGGAATGTGCTGAATTAGTCTTGGACTTGAACGATTAGTCTCTCCACTTACTCACTTCTCCCTCTGAATTTGACTGAGCCAGTCGTCCTGGCCCAGGGGTCTACTCCTGTTTCCCCGCCCCCATCATCCTCACCCACTGCTTTCTTTCCCCATTTTATTTCTACAAACTGGCCTGTGAGGTGGGTGCTGGGTCCTCTCCTCTTCAGGGAGCTAACTATCCCAAGAATGTACAGAATCAGTTTGGAAATAGCTGAGGAGGCAGCTCTGGCTCCTGGGGGGGATGTGAAGAGTTCCTTTTCATTTTCTCCCTTCCCAAGACCCGATTTCCTTTGTCTCCTTCCAAATCCCTCTTCGTGATTTTGAAGGCTTCCTTGTTTAAAATAAAAAAATAGAAAAGATTGTAAAGGTATGTGCAGCCCCTTGGAATGAATCAGGTGTAATTAATAACAGAAAATATTGTTCCCCCCCTTCCTTCTCTTGACCTTTCACCCCCATATAAGTGTCTAGGGTTTTATGACAGTTAAAAATAAATAAAAATAAACGTGTATACATATATGGACATGCATGTGTGTAGACACATGTATTTGTAGATATACATTAGTGTCTGCTTGTGCGTATATGCATATGCATATGTTGTGTGTGTGTGTGTGTGTGTGTGTGTGTGTGTGTGTTTTCAGACAGTCCATCCATGCCCCATGCATCTGTCTGGTAAGTGCTCACCTACCCAGGACTGGAATTGGTTCAGGCTTTATTTATCTTCAGTTCTTTCTATGTAGGCTGGCCTCCAGATGAACTCAATCACTGCATGAAACTGATCTTACCCCTTGGAGTGAGGGGTCCCCCTCTTTGGGATCTAAATGCACCTAGATCTATTTACACACACACACACACACACACACACACACACACACACACACAACAAACAGGCAGGCCAGAAGCAAGACAGACGGCAAGGAGCAGCATTTCTGTCCGGCTCCCTAATGCATTTCAAAGGCCACTGGAGGCCTACACGTATCAATATTTATTTGTTTCCCTGGTGGTGAGCAGGAAACGAAGTGCATTTGAGCCCCCCGATAGCAGGCGCCCATGAGGTTACATTGCAGTAAATCCTTGGGCATACAAGGGTCTCATTATGGAAAATGCTCTCTTAAGCAATTGCAGACCTTTTCGCTCCCCACCAGTGTGGCATTATCATTCTCATTCATCTAAGACAGAATGAAAGAAATGCATTGGAGAGGGGGCTGGATTTCAGGGAAGGTGGAGGTGGGGGGGGCTCAGATTAGAAGCCTCATCAGAGTGCGTTGTCAGCAGCTTGAAATGAAGGGCCCTTAGCCAATACTGTTTATCTTAATGGTTCCACAAATATGTTCATTTTAAGTAATATTATCTTGCTGTAAAGGTCATTGGGTTGGACTGATGTATGGGACGTCACTCCTGATTCATTATGTTTGATCTACGGCCTTCTTGGAGTCAATAGCACCAACCTTTGGGTTAATAGAAGCCACACCAGCTCCTAATCCAGTAGCTTTGAATTTCTTCTGTTTGTGTTGGATAGGGAGGTTGGACCAGGGTGGACTTGTCTGTTCTCTTAGGGTCAGAGACTTTCCTTTTGATCACCGTCTGAGTGGGATGTGAACCTCAGGTCATGCATGTTCTCGCCTAAGCTCCAGGTCTATCAGACAAGTAGCAATAAGACCCAGAGCTCTTCCTCACACTTGAGGGGAAGACCTGCAAGGTTTGTTAGTCCCTTCTATCCCAGTCTAACTCCTGATACCCAAATACTTCAATGGCCACCCTTCCTTCCTATTTCATGGATGGGAGCATTCCTTTCAGTGATGCAGATTGTAACCCCCTTCCTGCCTACTCATTATGGGTACTCAAGAAATATTCCAAAGTACAATGGCCTGACCTATTCTATTCCAACTTTCCCTCTGGCTTTGGGAATTCCTTGGTGAATACCACATGTATAAAACCACTTGGAAATTAGATGGAAGAATTCTACCAGAATTCAAGCTCCTTGAGAATAGGGACTCTCATTTTTGCCTCATCACATCATCTCATTTTGTCTTGTCCTGGAACCAAAATACTTGTTGATGGATTGAAAAAAGTGGCAAACTAGAAGCTTCTTGAAGGTAGAGACTATGTCAAATTTTCTTTGTGGAAGAGTGTGTGTGTGTGTGTGTGTGTGTGTGTGTGTGTGTGTGTGTGTGTGTGAGAGAGAGAGAGAGAGAGAGAGAGAGAGAGACTCAAGGAAAACCTAACCCTCTCTTTTCTTCCTAGACCCTGCCTTTATTTTCTCATTTAGGAACTTTGATTCAGGAATGGGAGTGATGTTAGAAAACATCTATTGCAACACTCTCATTTTATAGATAAGGAAATTTGCTCAAGAGAAATGAAATGACTTACCTGGTCACATAGTAAATAAGTAATGGAGTCAACATTTGAATTCATGTCTTTGGACTTTGATCCCAGGGCTCTTTCCTTGTTACTGTGCTGCCCTCTCTCTTTCTTCTTTCTTGTCTTGGAAATCAATGGCTATGTCAAGGACAAGAAAATAGATTTTTAGAATAAAATTATGCATTTAGGACAGATGTCTAGGATGGCATGGGATACTTCCTTTGGGATCAGAAGATCTGGAATCTTCCCTTGTTTTAAGGTGCAAAAAAGAAGCCCTAGGTATTTGTAGATAGAGCACTGGCCCTGGAGGCAGGAGACCTGAGTTCAAATTGACCTCAGTTACTTAACAATGACCTAACTGTGTGACCTTGGGGAAGTCACTTAATCCTATTGCCTTGCAAAAACAAAACAAAGCAAAAGAATCTGGAAGGGACAGCTAGGTAGTGCAGTAGATAGAGTACTGGCCCTGGAGGCAGGAGACCTGAGTTCAAATTAGACCTCAGTTACTTAACAATGACCTAACTGTGTGACCTTGGGCAAGTCATTTAATCCTATTGCCTTGCAAAAACAAAACAAAACAAAAGAATCTGGAAGGGACAGCTAGGTAGTGCAGTAGATAGAGTGCTGGCTCTGGAGGCAGGAGACCTGAGTTCAAATGTGACCTCAGAGACTTAATACTTAGCTGTGTGAGCTTGGACAAGTCACTTAACCCTATTGACTTGAAAAAAAATCAGGGGGAAAAAGGATCATGAAAAGTTTCTTGTAAAGGGATGAAACTTTAGCTGAAACTTGAAAGAAAACAGGAGGAAGGACAATCTTCTAGTCATGTGGGATAGCCAGTGGGAATGCTCAGAGATGAGTGATGAAGGTCCCTGATCAAGACCAGTGTCACTGGATCACAAAGTTTGGGGACAGGAGGAAGATGTAAGAAAACTAGAAAGATAAGAAAGTGTGGGGTTATGGACTTAGAAAGACAAAAGATTTTTAGATTTGATCCTGAAGGTAATAGAGAGTCACCAGAGTTGATGAAGTAGGGGAGTAAAATGGTCAGACTGGAATTTTAGGGAGATCAGTTTGATAGCTGAGTCTCTAAAGTAGGGGTAGGGAACTTTTTTTTTCTTGCCAACAGCTATTTGGATATTCATAATTCAAGGACCATGCAAAATTATCAACTTAAAATTTTGTCCGCTGTATTTGATCAAACATTTAATTAATTCACTCCCCCCAAAAGCTCCACTATGTATTGAATTTTGAGTCCCACCTGAAGTTGCCTTGACAGTACCAGACCAAATGATTTTGATGGCCTTATATAGCTTATGTGCTAAACTTTCTCTGCCCCTGCTCTAAGGGATAGATCAGAATAGAGAGAAATTTGAAGCAGGAAGACTAACCAGAAAGTTATTTTCCTAGATAGAATTTTGAGTTAGGAAGAATTCCATTCAAATCTGACTTCAGACACCTACCAGCTGTGTGACCTTGGGCAACTGCTTGCCTCAGTTTCCTCATCTGTAAAATGAGGGTAATAATATCTGCCTCTTAGGGTTGTTGTGAGGATTAAATGAAATAATGTTTCTAAAGTGCTGTATCAACCATGATACACCTTTATAATTAGAGAACTCCTTATCCTGCTGGGAGCTAATGTGTAGACATTTCAGCTTTCTTTCCAGACAGATTTGCAATCTAAAACTGAAAAGGTTATTAAAGGTCTTTTAGTCCTACCCCCTCATTTTATAAAGAAGGAAGCTAAGGTCCAGGTAGATGAAGTATTTACTTTATCCAAATGGTCACAGGCAGGAATTGGCTACAGTCATTACCACAGATAGACAGGCTCTCCATAAATAGTTTGTTGATTGGTATTATCTGCTCTCTTCCCCATAGTTCTGGTAATGACGCCTACCTCCTCAGTAGAAATGACTTTTGAGATGCTGATATGATGTTCTCCTTTTGTTGCCCCTAAAGTCAACATTTCCTTCCAGCCTTTATCCTTATCCAGATTCTGAATGTCACATTGTAGGAAGGACATCAATAATCTAGAGACCTTTTAGAGGAGTGCCATGAGGATGGAGAAGGGCCTCAAGATCTGACTAAATAAAAGTTGGTTTGAAGGAACTGAAGGTTTTTATTTTGGAGAAGAGAAGATTCAGGGAGGAGCTGATCCTGTTCAAAAATAACAGGGGCTAAGTTTTTTTTTTTTTTTTTTTTTGCCATTCCCTGAAGGGCAGAACCAGAACCAGTGGGTGAAAGTCACAGATTCAGAATTTCATGGAAGGAAAAACGTGTTAACAATGAAAACAATCCACAAAGAAAATGGGTTACTTTTGGGGGGCAGCGGACTTCCTTATACTTCAGGCCTTCAAGTAAATGTTGGATGCCCACTTCCATTGAAGAAGGAATTCTGTACTTGAGTACACAACCTAAAATCAGGACACATTGAGAAAGAAAGAAGTGAAGTGGAAAGAAACCTTGGGGACAGGAGTATGAGTATGAGTCCTGCCTGGGACACTTACCAGCTTGATGACATTGGGCAAGCCATTGCCTCCTCTATATCTCAGTTTCTGCACCTGGGAACTTATACCACCTAGTTCTCTCATTTCCTTGAGGAAAGGTCCTTAGGACTTCAAGTATTCAAGAATTGAGCACTGTCATTATTAATCACACCACTCCACTCTGGCCCACACTTAGGGAGACTGAATGTGACAAGTCACTCTGATCCAGGTTATTATAGCAATATAAATAAATAGTATTGTGGAACCAACGCAGCCCTCAAAGACTCCTGTGGAAGTCAATAATAGAGCCTTCTTCAATGACAGATTCTCTTATAAGTACAGGCTTTCCCAGCTTGGAAGTGCCCTAGAGGAAAGTAGAGGGTTGAAGGAAAAAAGGGGGGGGGTATCTGCTTATTTAGTAGGATAATTGAATTACAAGAATATAGTGGGTGTTTATTGAGCATGGTACTCCCTGGGGCTTTCTCCTGTAAAAGAAAGGCACAAATTTGCTGCCATCCCCATACCTGTCAAAGCATGTATTCATTTATCAGTGCCTTCTGTTCTGTCAAACTATTTTGAACTTGCAGACCCTTGGCCAGTTCAGTACCTTGAACTGAGATCTTGGAACATACTCATCCACTGGAATCAAGGAGTCCTTGGACCCTGCCCAGGGTCTGGATGATATGGACCTGGAAAGCCAGGACTCAGATTCAGGGTAGAAATAGCCAACAGTTTGAAATGACTAGAGAAAGGTCATAAATTGTTCATAAGCGTTGATCCAATAATTCTACTATTGGGTACATGTAATGTGGTACAGTAAGGGTAAAAAATTTTTTTGTTCTAAATCCCATCTCTGAGATGAATTCCAGTGTGACTTTGAAGAATCATTTCATTTCCTTGTGCCTCAGTTTTCTCAAATGTAAGATGAGAGGGAGGGGTTGGAAGAGATGACCTCTGAAAGCCCTTCCAACTCTTTGATTCCAAAGTAGTGATGGAGGAAAGAGGTCATACATACACCCATTATGGACATATATATATATATATATATATATATATATGCATAAGATATATCTATATCTCTGTATCCCCCTTGATTGCTTAGAGCCCTCCCTGCATTCCTCCCCACCCTCACACTTCAAAGGAAATATAAAGAGGATATTTATGTCTTTTATGTGTTCTTTTTAAAAACATCATAGTCATCACAGCCCCAAAATAAATATTCTCTGCTTGAACTGGAAATCTCTGGTTATACTAAAGGAACAATCCCTGATCCAGAGGCCTTTCTTCTTGCTGGCCTCAAAGTGAGAGCTTTTCCCCCTAACTCCAGGGCCCTCCCCCCCACCAGGTCACAGGTCTTAAGCAAATGGCCTTCTAGACAAGTCTGTGTTTGGAATTAGGTCATCTCCTGTTTGTCTTCTTTCCTTTGGTATTGGGCCCTTGTGAGACCTCAGAAGTCACCAGAGTACCAGGATCTCAGTTACTAGAGCAGTTGTATGAGAAACAGTGGCAGAGACAGATCATTTGGGAGACAAAAAGGTTGTCTCTTCAGAAAGAAGCCATTGGAAGAAGATCCCTTGCTATTCATGAGGATGAGCTCAGAGGAGAAAAACTATAGAAGAGAAAATGAGCAGCCCTGTCGCAAATATCCATGAAGATTACATGCTAACCTCTCAGCTTATTGCAATCATTTTAGAATTCTTCCTTTGCCTTCCCTATGCTGGGTGAAACTAAAACTGCCTTTTCCATACGTGATTCATGTTTGTACTCTGAGTATCTTTTTACTTCTTCCACCCTGCTGGGGAGGACCCCTTAGACAAGAGCCAAAAATAGAATTGTTCCTCAGGAATCTGAGGTGGGGGTAGAATTGAACTGCTGGGAGACTAGTGCTACTATTAAAGAGACAGGCAACCTCAGGGCCATGACCACAGGGTAAACCACCATGACAGGTAACTAAATGGCAAGGATTTGGTAAAGGTTTTTGACCCCAGTTGCCCCAACCTGGTAGGGTTTGGCTAGCCATTTTTGTCCTCTGGAAAATAAAGTACTCATAGCAATGGTATTTGTGTTGGGGGGAAGGAGAAAACAACATTAAGTATTGGGGAAAAAGACCTCTTTTGGATCCAGTTAGAGGATATATATTTAAAAAAATTTTTTTTAGATTTTTTTCAAGGCAATGGGATTAAGTGGCTTGCCCAAGGCCACACAGGGCTAGGTAATTATTAAGTGTCTGAGGCTGGATTTGAACCCAGGTACTCCTGACTCCAAGGCCGGTGCTCTATCTACTGCACCACCTAGCTACCCCTGTTTTTTTAATTTAAAAATTTTCGTTTTTGGCAATGGGGTTAAGTGGCTTGTCCAAGGTCACATGGCTAGATAATCATTAAGTGTCTGAGGTCAAAGTTGATCTCAGGTCCTCCTGACTCCAGGGCCAGTGGTCTAACCACTGCACCAGATGTATCTACTGTATCTACTATCAGATGCTATTATTTTATTACTCGCTTTTGCTTTGCTACTTTTTTATTACAGAGAAGGGGGACATATATGGAAATGATGATACTACCTTTAATTTTAATTTTTTTTGGAGACTATTGGGCTTAAAGGTCACACAGATAGTAAATTTCTGAAGCTGGCTTTGAACTCAGGTCCTCTTGATTTCAGTGTTGATGCTTGATCCATTGTGTCATCTACCTAAATAAAAACAAAATACAATAAATAAGAGGCAAGATGATCAGTTCACACAATTAGTGTCTGAAGCCAGGTCTACCACCAGGACTGGTACCCTATCCACTGCACCACCCTTACAAAATAGATGCAGAGTAGATGGAAGGTAAATTTAAAAGGGAAGGCCCTAAATAAAAACAAATCAAAACAAAATACAAAAGGCATAAATTAAAACATACAAAATTGAATTTGAGATAAAAAAAGAAATGAAGAAAGAGAAAAGAAGAGCCAGAGAAAAAGAAAGAATTTAAGAAACGATGAATAGCAAGTTTATTGACTTTTCTAACCTCACTTATAAGCCACCCTCCAGTCTGCTTTTCTAATTGTTCCCATATTTAATTATATCATACTGAGCTCTAGAGTAGCCCAGAAGTCTATTTGTATATTCTTTCATTAATATAATCTCAACAGATCTCTCAATCAATCAGGCTCAGACCCTGTAATAGTTCATCAAGTATTATTTACTTAACAAATTGGATATACTTCCCTTGCTAATCATAAAAACACATCCATACATATCAACTACCTTCATCTCCTAGTATTAAAAAAATTAAAGTTATATTGAACATAACATTTATTAACAAGTTAATTCAATAAGAAAACAAAGATAATTGTAATATTTTAGCTGTGAAAATAATTACTTCATACTTTTACTGTACTGGAAGATGACATCTCTTAGCTTCTGTGAGGACCACAGTCCCACAGCATTTAACTCATTTAGAATCAGAAATAAAGTCTCTTCACAAGAATTATTTTTGTCTTCTCAAGGTAAGAATTTAAAAAGTTCAATTAAGAAGGAAAGTCCCTCCATCCTCGATGTTTTCCAACTTCTCTCCATCCAAAACAGAAAAAATAGAATTTTCAACTTCAATTAAGTTATCACTCTTAAGAATCTCTGATCTGAGAGTTAAAGCTGACCCTCAACAACACTCCATTTGAATCCTAAAAATACAGTAATAGTATCTTGAGTCTCTGGAGAGATTCTAGGGAAACAGGAGTTACATAAAATAAGAAAGAAAGAAAAAAAGTAGGGAAGATGAAAAGTAGGAAGGAGGGAAAGAAGAAAGAAACAGAAAGAAAAAAAATCAAGGACCCAAATGGTAGAGAGCAGATGAACTGGCAGCAATAAAAATTTTCCCCTCCATCAACAGGGGCTGTCTGCTCCTGCATAATCGGAACCCTGGATTGGAGCTATTTCAGGGAAAGTTACATTAGATTGGATCCAAGTCCTTAGGATACAAATTAGAAATGCTTTTCCACTTGCATAGGATATTCTCTTGGATCTGGTTCAGAGGATCCCTTTGCTGACAGCACACCAAGCAAAGTTGCTACAGGCCCATATCTCACTTGTTTCTTTCTCATCTTGAGAGAATGAAAACTCTTTGAGGGCAGGAACTGTTTGTTATATTATTTCTACCTCTTGCATATAGATGGTGACTGGAATAGATTAACTGCTTAGTCCCATTGATTTATTGGTTGTGTATATTGATGTGGGGCTTTCTTCATACCTTGGCCTTTTGTAAGAGACCTTCCCAGTTGCTCCAGCTGCTAATGCCTTTCCTTTTAAATTTTCCTTCCATATACTCTGTATCTATTTGTATGGACAGAGGAAGGTGGTGCAGTGGATAGAGCACCAGCCCTGGAGTCAGGTGGAACTGAGTTCAAATCTGGCTTCAGATTCTGTGTGCGACCTGATTGTCTCACATCCAGGGTCATCCTAGTCATCCTGATTCATCTCTGGCCACTGATCTCAGATGATTCTGGAGGAGAAAGTGAGGCTGGTGCTTACATATCACCCCCTCACTCAAAACCAATTCATGGCATCACTTCCCTGATGTCATGGTCTTCTTTGAGAACCAAGGACAGAGGACAAACATCATTATCATCTATATTGTAAATGCCTAATATATATATATATATATATAGGTATGCCCCCCTCTTAGAATATGAGCTCCTTGAAAACAGGGATGATTTTTCCTTTTTCTTTTTAATTTTCAATGCATAGGACTTTAATAAATGAAGTGTGATTGGTTGGTTGATTGATCCAAGGAGGAGGTTAGTTGAGTTGACAGAAACTCACCACCCAGACAGGTTGCAGAAGTTTTTTTCCACAGCAACCTTTCATTAATGATGAGGTGCCTTGGTATTTGGGTCATGTAGGGCAGTGGTGTCAAATTGAAATAGAAAGGGAAGCCATACAAAAGGATCCCTGAGGGTTACATCTTGACTTAGTTTGAAATGTATTATTATCTATGTTTTACTATAGTTTTATTCATTTTACTAAAATATTTCCCAATTGTAATTTGACTTCACTTGGGAGTGTTGTGGACCAAATACTCCTCTTAATATGTTTAACACCTTTGGTGTAAGGGATACTCAACCTGGTGAAATCATAGATTCTTGAGTTACTAATATGCATTCTTCAAATGGCTCACTCTATGCATTGGCCCAGGACAAATAAGAGACTTTAATAATGATGAAATGAGAACTAACAATCATATAATGTATTAAGGTTTACAGAATACTTTTAACATGTCATCTCTTTTTACTTCTATACAAATCTGGGAAATAGGTACCAATAACCCCATTTTTAAAAAGTTTTTGCTAGGCAGTGGAGTTAAGTGGCTTGCCCAAGGCCACACAGCTAGGTCATTATTAAGTGTCTGAGGCCCATTTGAACTCAGATCCTCCTGACTCCAGGGCTGGTGCTCTATCCACTGCACCACCTAGCTGCCCCCAACCCCATTTTTTTTAAAGTTGAATAAGCTTAGTCTGAGTGACTTAAATGACTTGTCTAGGGATATGTCTCAGGTGGAATTCTAATTCAGGTCTTTTTGACTCCAAGCCCAGAACTCTTCACATGGACAAGCTTCCAATTTAACTCCAAATGAATTATCAAACTGGTATAGACCCAGTTGTAGTCACATTTACTCAGGGATACCTGGGTATCTTTCCCATGACTTTGTCATATAATTTGGATTTGGGGTTTACCCAAGAGGAGAAAGCACATTGATGACCTGTGTTCTTGGATGCTCTGCCCAGTGGGTATATGGACATCATGGGAACTCTGTCCAATGTCAGATATCAATGAAAAGGATGACCTTAAAGAAGTCACTCCACTGTGATCTAGGCCTTCATTCAGTTTTGTGGGGGTTTCTACTCTCTCTCTCTCTCTCTCTCTCTCATCATCCAGTCAATGTATAGATAATTGAGAGAATCTGTGTGTATCTGCATATTTATGTATGTATGTATGTATGTATGTGCATATGCATGGGTTCAGTAGAGTTACTGTGCTATGCTATCTCAACAAAGTTAGCTTTTGTAGATTAATAGTTATCTTTGGAGCAGCTGGGTGGCACAGTGGATAGAGCACCAGCCCTGGAGTCAGGAGGATCTGAGTTCAAATCTGAGCTCAGACACTTAATAATTGCCTAGCTCTGTGACCTTAGGCAAGTCACTTAACCCCATTGGATTAAATAAACAAATAAATAAATAATGATAATAAACTAATAATAATAAAAATAAAATTATCTTCTATCTCCTAGACTTCCCAACATGGTTGTGACCCAAAGTGTCCATATACCACATTTTCTCTGAGACAAGATAAAAAGTTAAACTTCCAAAGGATTGTGAGTTACTCTAATTTTATCATGCAAAACATTATTGGCCTGTTTTGCTTTTATATCACAAATGTACACAGATTACTCCTACTCTATTAGCAGTCACTTATAATTAAATTAAAATAATTACATAAAACTAACCACCTTATTTGAAAATACCTGTAATGCTCCATGCTTATATCACATCTATTGATTCTCTGTTTTAAAAATGAACACAATTATCCATTTTTATCTCCTCTGGAAAAGAAAAGAGAAACAAATTCCTCCTAACAAATATGCATAGTCAAGCTAAACAAATAACTTTATTGGCTATATAAAAATGCATAAAGCTCATTGGACACCCCTTCTCTATCATCTCTCTGTCATGGATAACATGTTTCATCCTCACTCAATTTTTTTTGTCTTGACAGTATTGTTATTTTGTGTATTATCTGATTAGTTATGCTAATTTCATTTTCCATTAGTTAATAAAAACCCTCAAAATTGTTCATTTTTAAAGGTTGATGTCATGGTATAGATTGTGTTTTTGGTTTTGCTCACTTTTACTCTGCCTCCGTTCAGATGTCATCATCTATTTCCTCATTTTTTTTTTGTTTTTAGTTTTTTGCAAGGCTATGGGGTTAAGTGGCTTGCCCAAGGCCACACAGCTAGGTAATTACTAAGTGTCTGAGGCTGGGTTTGAACTCAGGTCCTCCTGACTCCAGGGCTGGTGCTCTATCCACTGTGCCACCTAGCTGACCCTATTTCCTCATTTCTGATAGTATAATCTCATTCCAGTATATTCCTACTGTATAACTTATTCAGTCATTTCTCTATTTGATGGGCATCCTCTTAGTTTATAGATGTGTGTGTGTGTGTGTGTGTGTGTGTGTGAGAGAGAGAGAGAGAGAGAGAGACACCATCAAGTAGCTACTAAAAATAAACTTGTATTCATAGGGTTTTTTCCTACTCAATCTCATTTTGGAAAGAAGGAAAGTGAGTGAAAGAGGGAGAAGTGACTTGCCCAAAGTCTCGCATAGGATGCTAGATCCAGAACTGGAAATGTCCTCAGATGACACTACTTCATCTTTGAAATGACGAGCCTTAGGTTCAGGGAAGCTAAGTAAGTTTCCCTAAGTCACCTAAGTTGGTGATGGTGGCAGAATTTGAACCCAAGATCTGTGATTCCAGAGTCAGTGTTCTTTTAGCTGTCTTCCCTGGTGATTGGTTTGGTCATTATTAAAGAAGATCAAAATGATATCACCATGTTTAAGACAAATTACAATGTATGTTACTGTGGCTAATGAGACCAACATGAGATCAGAATGCTCTGCCACAGGACAGGCACAAATAATACATGTGAATACCTGGGGTGGTTTATCTAGACTTACATATGTACCATTTCCTTTAAGTTGTTTCCATTCTGCCTTCCTTATAGAGTGCCCTCACTGATGAAGGCATGCCATCTGGGCAATCTTGTGTCATGTCTCCCAGGCTGTACAGTCAATTCTAAATTCTTCAATGAGACATTTAGGGTGTCTCAGCATTGCTTCTTCTGACCCCTTTGTGTGCACTTTCCCTGGGTGAATTCTCCATAAAATAGTTTTTTTTTTTTTTGACAAGGGTGTGTCTGGCATTCTACCATTGTGTCCAACCCATCATAGTTGCACTTTCTCTGTAATGTTGGAATGTCAGGCAGGTTAGCTTGAGAAAGGACTTCAGTGTCCTGGGATCTTCTTCTGTCATGTGAGCTTCAGAATCTCCCCAAGACAATTTAAATGGAAGGGATTCAGTTTTTGACATGGCACAGGTTAGAATGTCCCAGATTTCACAGACCTACAGCAATGAGATCAACACAGTAGCACTGTAGACCTTCAATTTGATAGTCAGTCTAATGACTCTTCTTTCCCACATCTGTTTTTGGAGCCCCCCAAATACTGAGCTAACTCTGGCAATGTGAATGTCAACCTCATTATCAATGTGTACCTCCTTGGAAAGGACACTGTCAAGGGAAGTCAGTACTCAAAACTTCTCCATTTGCTGTAATCAATGGTTGCACATAGAAATAGTGTGGCACTGGCTGATGGAGCATCTAGGTTTTCATTGTTAGATCAAAATGAACACAAGCAGCAGAGAATTGATCCATCCTTTGTTGCATCTCAGCTTTGGAGGTTGCATTGAGGGCATAATCATCTGCAAATAGAAGATCATGCACCAACACTCCTTCCGCTTTGGTCTTGGCTTGTAGCCTTTTCAAGTCAAAGAATCTGCCATCAGTGCAGTAGCTGATCCTGAGGCCATGATCATCCTTAGTGAAGGCATTTAGCAACAATCATGCTAAAAAGGTTGGGAGCAAGGATGCAAACTTGTTCACTCCACTGGTGACTGGGAAATCTCAAGTGCATCGTCCACCATCCAGAACCCAAGCATGCGTGCCATCATGGAAATGACGTACAATACTGATGAACTTCTCTGGGAAACCAAATTCTGACATAATTTCCCATAAATCCTCATGACTGATGGTATCAAAGACCTTGGTCAGATCTACAAACATTGTATACAGACCTCTGTTCTGTTTCTGGACTTTTTCCTGCAGTTGTTGGGCAGCAAACATCATATTGACTGTTCCCTGATCCTCTCTGAAGCCACACTGGTTCTCAGGGAAGTGATCATCTTCCTATTTAGTGGTCAGAGAAAAAGCAATAAGTATGGCCAGATAGCAGTCTAATCATTTTAATGTCAATCAGACAAATGATAACCAGAGCCAGAACTACCTACTCAGGGGTAAATTGATTTCTTGCGGAGATGGAGTAACATTTAGATGTTAGAATAAATAGTGAGTTCACTGTGAATTCAGTTGAATGAACATGGAAAAAAAGTACTAGCAGATATTATTCAGATGATTTGGGATTTCCTTGGCAAAGATACTGGATTGGTTTACCATTTCCATTTTCATCTCATGTTATAGATGAAGAAACTGAGGCAAACAGGGTAAAGTGACTTGCCCACAGGTCATAGAGTTAATAAGCATCTGCAGCAGAATTTGAATTTAGGTCTTCCTTACTCCTGGTCCAGTATTCTATCCATTATGACACTTAATTGCTCAATTATTGATAGGGTCAACAGCAATCTTATAAGATCCTTTTCATGGGGGTCTTATGGGGATTTTCAGCCAACCTACAGAAAGGGGAGTCTAATTTTTAGGAAAATGTCCAAGAAAATCTAGTAATCCTAGGATTGGAAAAGTCATACAAAAGAAGTAATCTATTCTTCTGATTTACTATACTAAAAAAAATAGATATATCAAATGGCAGAAGGATAGAAGTTTGGTTCTGGGAGGAACTTTAGAAAAGATGTAATCTCAAAGTTAAGGTAATGTGTACTTCATTGAAAGGCATAGAATCCAGGAAAAGAGAAGGTGAAGCTTCTGCTGTGTTTTTCCCTGGTCAGATCATAAAAGATATTCATGCTTGTAGCATGAAGTATAAACTGAAAGAGCTGGGCACATTTATCTGGAGAAGAGAACACTTAAGGGGGAAATGATAGTTGTGTTCACATGTTGAAAGGACTGGAAGGTTTAGGTTCAATCTGTATGGCCCCAGAGGGCAGATGGGAATTGGGGGAGATCACTTGAATTGGTCACTACTCTCTTTTTCTGTCTGAACACTGAGATCTGCCCTGGTCATCTCCAAGCAAAAGGACTCTAGTTGGGTTAACAGAGAGTTTCTAAAACTGGGATTTTGAAACTGGGACTAGGGTCATTAAAAGAAACAAAGTAAGGTGCTGGGGATGTTTGATTATTAGTGATGCTATTAATTTGAATTTAAGTGTGGTTAGTGCTATGGTAGGAAACCCAATGGATTTGGAATTAGCAGACACCAACTGGTTTCCATTCCTGACCCTGATGTTTCCTAGCTGTGACTATGATCAAATGACTTTACTTATCTGAGGATCAGTTTCCACATTCAAAAAATAAAGTTAATTAAATTTCTTTGTGAGGTAGGTGTGAGGATCTTTTTATTCCCTAGTCCAGACCCTAAAACATTGTAGTTTACTTAGTAAATGCTTTCTAAATTGACTTGATCAAGTGACATCATGTGGTAAAGAACTCTATAAACCTCAAAATATTTCATAGATATCAGCTGTTTTTTCTTATGGAATAATGGATCTAGGGCTGCAAAGATCCTCAGAGGTT
The DNA here is from genome assembly GCF_037893015.1 of Macrotis lagotis. NCBI lineage: Eukaryota > Metazoa > Chordata > Mammalia > Peramelemorphia > Peramelidae > Macrotis > Macrotis lagotis. The sequence goes on from NC_133666.1 coordinate 676,149,372, forward strand.
ATCTAGTCAAACTTCCTCATTTTATAGGTGAGGAAACTGAGATCCAGAGAAGAGAAATGACATGTTTTAAGGTAACACAAGGAAGTATGAGAGGCAAGATATGCAAACAGAAACTCTGACTTGGGGATCAATGATCTTTCTCCCCTATACTATGATATTCCATCCTTTATTTATGAAAAATATTCTCAATTTTCCTCCCCAATCCTTCCAACTTGCCTTTTTCATAGGCAAAAAAAGACTTGACCAGACTATAAGACTACCTTTCCTTCTCAATACCTGTAGTTGTGAATTCTGCTAATAATATATTTTAATCCTCCAAATTTTTCAAGACCAAAGAAGTTTAGGAAATGTTTGGGTGGAAAAAGTACTGTATTTGGAATCTCAAATTCCAGCTCTGCCCACTGTGAGACCTTGGAAAATCAGCAAACCTCTCAGCTTATTGGCCTCATGTATAAAATGGTGAAGTTGTGTTGAGTGATTCTCCAGTTGCTCCCAGCGCTAAATTCTAGGCATCTCAGAGTTCCATTTCCCAACTTAGGTATATGGTCAATCTAGCCTTATTGTGTTCTGAGGTCCCCCCCCCCCAATTTTCTCTCCTACCTGTACTGTCCCATTGCAATGAATAATTATGGTAAAAGAGATCTAATGGCATCAATCCATTTGCCAATTTTAGGTGCCAATTGTTGATAAAATGAATCTGAGCAAAAGATTTTTGTCTGGATGAGTGGGTGGGATGCATTTCACACAAAATTTTTCTGGCTTGTAAAACCTACCCAGGGAATGCCCAAGAATTAACTCTGGCTAATTAGGTGGATTAGTGCTTCAGTCACCAGGTGTGGAATCAGGAAGGTGTGAGTTCAAATCTGATCTCAGACATTAGCTGTATGATGCTGGACAAATCACATAACCACTAGCATATGGCTCATTTTATTCTCTCTGTCTCTTGTCTCTCTTTTTGCAAGGCAATATTGAATGACTTGCCCAAGGTCACACAGCTAGGTAATTATTAAGTGTCTGAGAACAGATTTGAACTCAAGCCTTGCTGACCCCAGGACTGGGCTCTATCCATTGTGCCACCTAGCCTCCCCCCAATTTTATTCTATCTTAAAGGAGTCTCAAGTCCCCTCCAACACTCAAGCTGACAAGACATTAAATGTTAGACAAAAATCAATCAATGAACATTTCTTAGATACCTACTATCATTAAACTGAGTGCTAGGTTGGAATTAGGGGATGATACAAAAGACATAAATAAAACAATCCCTGCCCGCAATTGTAGGAAACTCTACAAGTAAATACAAGCTAAGAAACCAGTGATAAACATTTTAGATACAGAGCAAAAACTCAGAAAGCAATCATGAATTAATTAGCCTATGTTAGAGGTTCTTAACCTGGAATCTGTGAAGAGAAAAAAAAGAAGGTAAAAAGAAAAAAAATTGATAACTGAATTTCAATATAATTGGATTTATTTGTATTATATTTTATGCATTTAAAAACAGGTTTGTTTTATTTCTGGAGAAGTTTACACAGACTTCACCAGACTATCCCTGGGGACCATGACATGCCCAGAAAAGGGTTACAAAATACTGCTTTAGAAAATTGAGAAAAAAAATCTACCTTAGATCCAATTCATATACAAGTCAAGACATCACTCATCACTTGGTGATGTCATTGGTCTTTTCTGAAAATGAAGGATGAATAACAAGAGCAACAACCTTCTCCAATGAGCAAAAGAGATCCAGGAGGAACCAGAGAATCTCTGCCTCTCAAAAACTCGCCGGCCTTTGGGGTGTTAAAATGTGGAGAAAGGTCAGGGCCTGGCTTGTGTCTTGTTAGCATGTGAAATCCTTGTCTGTTTCTTGAACATACACCAGTCTGGGGGGGGGGGGGCAGAGCTGCCTGAAGAGAAATCAAATAAGAGACAAAAGATGAGAAAGAAGAAAAAAGCACAAACTAATAAATGAGTGAATTCTGGCCAACCTTTTGGGAGCCCTTAGGTCAGGAGACAATTAAAATGGAATCAGGCTCCAGAAAAATACATGAAAGGAATTCAGGGAAGTAGTGGGCCATATAGCAAGCTGGCCTCTCTGTTCAAGGTTCCCTTCCAGCCGGGTCTGTCAGTGGAGCAAGGCTGCCCCTGAACAAATGCCAGCAGCCTCCTGGATGGACGCACCTCTTGCCGCCTGGCCAGGAGATGGAATCTCTGTTAGAAACATCAGGTTAGTGGCTGAGCCCAGACGCCCTCTCTGGTTTTCATATGTGTACCTCTCAGTTTAAGGAGTGTCAGAAATAACAGATCTGCTGGAACGAAAACACAGAGTTCAAAAGTTCACTTGGGGGTGCTGAGGGGCCAGGAGCTGGTGCTTCTGGGGGAGACCAGACTGTTTCATATGTGGACATAGTCCATTTATTTTCAGGAAAGAATTGGGAGACAGGTTGAGTTGGTTATCTTGGTCTATTCACAGAATTCCATCTCTCTTAGTTTGCTTTCTGTTTTAGATCCTTAGACACAATGAATTCTATCACTTGCCCCCCCCCCCCCCCATGAAATCTATTTGGGCTTTTTAATTCTTCTCTTTCTCCTCCTCCTCCTCCTCCTCCTCCTCCTCCTCCTCCTTCTCCTCCTTCTTCTCTATTCTCTGTCCTACAAAGCTCCTTTATCCTCTTTATTTCCAGTTGATCAATCTCTATTGGACACCAGTTCCCTCAGGCTTCTCTCCTCTTTGCCTGGAGGACTGGAGGTCAGAGGACCAAACTCCTCCCAGTGCCTTCCTTTCTACCTCCTTTTGGGTGTTGCCTATCCCTTTAGAGTGTAAGCTCCATAAGGGCAGACATGTCTTTCTTTTTAGTAACTGAATCTTCACTCCCCCAAACTGTGCCTGGTGCAATGACTTACTCAAGATCACACCAGAAATGTGCACCCCTATACTTGAGTCTAAATTTCTACTTAGGGTTTTAAAGCTAGAAGGGATCTTAAGCCCCTTTAGGCTTTCAGAAAATTGAAAGTAAATAAGTAAATCTAAGAATGTAACAGTACCTGATAAGTCTGAGAGCCTTCTTTGAGTCAGTTGGTGGCAAAGGATATCTAGTGCAGGCCTTGAAGTGAGAAAGACCTGAGTTTCAATTTGACCTCAGACACATGCTAGCTGTGTGTTTCTGGTCAAGTCACTTAATCTGTATGTGATTCCTTCCTCAATTGCAAAATAGGGCTGGCTGTGAATCAAAGGAGATACAACTTGTAAAAAATGTGTAGTGTTGTGTGTGGCAATATGGTAGGCTTCATATAAATATTTATTTCCTTCCTTTTCTTTTAAAAAGGAAGAAAAAGGTCCAGATAAAGGCAAGGACATATAGTGATGCTATCAGTCTACAATATTATTAAGCTCCTTCTTTGTCTCCCTCTTAGTTCCTCTTTTAAGACACAGGTCAAGGACCATGCTACAAATACCCCCAATTTCTGGGTCCTCCCTTTCCCATTTTTATCTTGTGTTGTGCCTTCTCCCTCCTTATATATTCCTAGATCTCTTTACCTGATTTCCACTGTATTTTCTTTTTCTTTTTCTTCTTTTGGCTTTTTCAAGGTGATGGGGTTTGTGTGAATATACATATGTTTATGTTAATAGATATATTAGTCTACATCCTCTTCTCCACCATTAGAATATAAGTTCTTTGTGATTAGGCATGTTGGATTTCAGGACTTGGCTTTGAACCTAGATCTCCCGATTCCAGATGTGACTTCTGATTCCAATGTGACAAATAAATATAAAGAGATATTTTTGTTTACAAATTTCTATAAAATAAAGTAAATTATATACATATAAACTTATCAATAATTATAAATTCATAAATGAGCACTCATAACTAAGACATAAATAAAAAATAAGCCTCTGAAAGTCAGTTTTCTTCTCTGTAAAATGGTGATAAAACAATACCTTCCAAGCATATTGTGAGGATTAACTGTTAAAGTATGATGCAACTATCAACCATTATTATGATTATGGATATTATCATTCTCATACTCCACAGAGCTGAGATACAAATAGTTCTGGGCTAAGTCCCTACCTTACCACTGCTCTTTTCTGTCTTAGTTTTTTGGCAGACTGTTTCACAGGTGGATAAAATAATTGCTTTTTAGCAATTGAATTAAAGTTTCAGGATACAAGCTTATCTTCTTTGGGTTAACTGAAAATATCTTCGGGACTATTATTATTATTTCAAGGTTATCCCTCTTTCCATTACACCACTCTGAGGATATTAAAAAAGCGAAACCAGTTGACCCAGGTGTCTGATCCTCCCCAAGGGACAGAACTGAAGGGTTACTAAGCAGCCCGATTTTAAATCTTCCTTTTGTATCAATGGAAGAATTTCCCCCAGACTCTGGAGTCCAACAAGCCTCCTAAGCAGTGATGGATATTTAAAGAGCCCATTGTCTGAATGTACACACACACACACACACACACACACACACACACACACACACACCAATGTTACAGGAGTTTTTCAGAATTGAATTTCCTGTCTCTGTCTTTCCTCCTGGTCCTTTGGAATGGAATACCCTACATAGACTGGCATGAAATCAACCAATAGATTGGCTATGGGGTTTGAAAATGAATCTTTTGAACATCTTTAAGAAAAAAGGGTGGTGGAGTAGGGGGAAGGGTAAAGAAAAGACTCTATTAAGATTCTTTTTTTTTTAAACTTCACCCACTACAATAAAATTAGTTGGTAATAGTTTCTCACTTTATTATTTTAAAGAAAACACTTTATTTCTTCTTCCCTCTCCCCTCCATCTCTCTTCCTTGATCACTGAAGGGGAAGTGAGAAGTTCAGCTTTGATTTCTCTTTTAATTTTGGGGGTCATCTGAATCTGAAGAATTAGAGGAAGGGGGAGGCTGCTCATCAGAGACTCCATTGTTTCAGTACTATAGATTGGAAATAGTTTCCTTTTCTCTGTGGCCATTGGCTAGAGATAATGTTGGTGAGGGCATCAGTGATGGTTTCGAGAATGGATTTGGATGTCTTTTAACACGGGTGGGTGAGAACAGAGGGAAACTTTACTGTGGAAAAACCTGGGGAGGATTGGAAGTGAGGAAGGAGAGGCCAGGCTGAGGGCTTCATTCTTTATCCCAAAGTGCTACTCTCCTGAGGCAGAACTGGGGAAGGCATTAGAGAACCTGGCTGCTCATTTTGGAGGCAATGTTCTCAGCATTTATAAACTGGGACACATCTGGTCTTAACACTTGAGGATGAAGAAGAGGGAAAAAAGCAAACACCCTCAGCTCTGGGAAATGGTCTCACCTCATGCCCAGCTAAAACCACCCCTCTGGATCTGAAGAATTAGAGAAAGGTGCTTCATTAGACAGAGTGGGGGGTGCTCATCAGAGACTCCCTGGCCTTTCCTCCAGCGCCACTTCCTCAGCTGTCTCCTGCCCTCCCCAGCTTCCTTCTTAAAGCTTTCCAGGTTCAGGCCAGACTGCAAGATTTATAATGTGTTTCAGGTTTTGGATGGCTTGGGATCACACTTGGGTGATGAAGGGCTGATGGGTTTACAGATAGCCTCTGGTGTGGAGGCAGAGGTGAATAGATGAACAATTCAATTTGCTTGTCTCTCTCTTTCTCATACACTTTTAAGCTTACACAGACATGCTTGAAGACACACTCCAGGTCAACACACAGACATACACACCTAAATACATATGTGGGAACCTATCAACAAACACAGACAGGGAGAGAGTGGGGGAGAGTGAGAGAGAGAGAGAGAGAGAGAGAGAGAGACAGAGACAGAGACAGAGACAGAGACAGAGACAGAGACAGAGAGACAGACACAGTGACAGAGACACAGTGAGAAAGAGAGAGATATATACAGTGAGACACAGAGAGAGATGGAGATGGAGAGGGAGACAGAGAGACAATGGAGAGAGAGAGAAGAAAAAAGGAGGAGGAGGAGGAGACAGAGGAGGAGGAGTTAAGGGACTATCTGTTTACCATTCAAGCTATAAGGTATCATGTTATCTGATAACGAATGATTGAATGAAAAAATATTAATTGCTTACTGTATACCAAGTTCTTACATTACTGTGGCACTAGATGGTACAGTGGATAGAGCACTGGCCTTGGAGTTAGGAGTACAGAAAATCAAATCCAGCCTCAGTCATTTGACTTATTAGCTGTGTGACCTTGGGCAAATCACTTAACCCTGATAGCTTCCCAATTAGGGCCACCTCCAGTGTCCTGATCCATATCTAGCCACTGGAATAAGATGGCTCTGGAGGAGAAAGTGAGATTGGTGACTTAGCATAGCACCCCTCCCCCTCCACTCAAATGCAATTCATGTGCTTGACATGGCATCATCTCCCTGATGTTATGATCTTCTTTGAGAATGAAGGGCCAAAATCATCATTGTGAATACGACATGTTCCAAAATAATGCAGTTTAAAATGAGTGAAACTTAAACCTTTCTCATTGCATTAAACAGTGCTGTGTGATTGTCCTTAGGCATTATTCTTCCCATTTCATAGAGGAAGAAACTGAGACAGATAGAGGATAAGTAACCATAGTCATGGGACAGCTAGCTGGTGTAGTGGGTGAGTGTTGGAACTGAAATCAGAAAGACTGATCTTTCTGCATTCAAACTGGCCTTAGACACTTACTAGCTGTGGAATCTTGGGCAATCCCTTCACCCTATTGACCTCAGTTTCCTCATCTGTAAAATGAATTCGAGATGGAAATGGCAAACCACTGCAGTGTCCTTGCCAAGAAAACCCCAAAAGGGACCATGAAGAGTCAAATGTGACTGAAACAATGCAACAAGTGTTACATAGGTAATAAATGTGGGAGATCAGATTGGAATCCCAGTCTTTTAGACTCCCAAGTTGACACAACAGTTCTATGAAATAGATGGTATCATAATTTCCTTTTCTCCTATTTTCACAGATAGGCTAGTAAATTGTCTCCACCCAGACTTGATCTCACATCTGGTTACTTTCATATCTCTGCCCCAATTTTACTCTCTTTCTATTATGCTCCTGTTTCCTTGTATTTTTACAAGTTATTCCCCATACTTGAATGCATTCTCTCCTCTCTTGCATCCTAATCCTTCTATGCTATTCATCTTAGGTGCTCCTTAAAGTCTTCCCAAGCTATTATTATTGCCTTCTCCCTCCTTATATATTCCTAGAGCCCTTTGCCTGATACCCACTGTATTTTCTTTTTCTTTCTTTCTTTTTAACTTTTATAAGGCAATGGAGTTGTCTTGTCACACAGATAATTATAAGTGTCTGAGGCTGGATTTGAACTCAGGTTCCCCTGTCTCCACTGTGCCATCTGGCTGTCCCTCTACTGTATTTTCTGTGGATATAAAATCATAGGATTTGAACTCAGATCTTCCCGAATCCCTTTGTTGAAACCTTTGAACTCCTTCATCAGAGTAATGATTTTTAAAAAGACATTAATAATTGAAGAAAATGCTAAATATCACTTAGAGATGAATGGGAATACAAGGTGTATCTATTATATGTATTTTTATTTAGATTCACAGATCCCCAAAATATATCCATAGAACCCTTGTCTGTGGACTTCAGGTTAAGACATGTCATCGAAGCTGGTTGTCGGGGCCATGTCCTTAATCCAGGTGCCTGTTGAGGAAGATATCTTGAGAGCTTCAATGTCAAGTATCTGTCCTAACTTCTGGGATGGGAGGTAGGTGGAGAACCATCAGTATCCTTAAAGAGGAGGTCAGATACAGCAGAGGGCAAGGCTTCCATGAAGATAGGCAACCTCTCTCTGGACGAGATTGGGAGACCCAATCTGGAAAAGAAGATTCAATAAAACGAATAAAACAGTAACAAGGACAACTCCTGCTCCAGTAAATACTTGCTGAATTGAACTGAACTGAATTCCAGAACTACAGCTATCCCTTCCACATCGTTGGGGTTAGGGGCGCCCTCAGGATATGGAAAATCCACATAAAAATTTTTGGCCCTCCCTTCTTACCAGAGAAAAAAGTCTGAATTATTATGGTATTAAAAGCTAAAATATGTCAATATTATACTATACTATGCATATATTTTATGCATTTCTGAGCTCTAAACTTTTTCTGTGTCATCTGTTGGTCTTTGTATATCCTGTAGCTCTGCAAAACTCCCATCAAATTTCCATTTAATTTCTTATGCCCATCTGTGATATATCAAAACTGTGATGGGGAAGTCGCTTATTTGGTTTTTCTCCTTATCTTCTCAGGACTCGGCTCTTGAATATAACGGTCTTTAATAACGCCTTGTTCTTATGATTATTATAGCTGAGGAGTTGGAAATGACTTTAGTCCAAAACTTTCTTTAGATCTATGAGGAAACTGAGGCACAGAGAGGTTGAGGGATATTAAGAGGCAGAATCAGAATTCAAATCTAATTTGTCAGATTTCATACCCAACCCTCTCTCTATGACACCATCATTTCCTTTGTTAAATTGGTTTGAATTGAATGAAGTAAGGACAAAAGTCCCCAGAGACACTTAGACTGACTGGGCCTTGTGGAACCCTACCCTTCAGCCACATCCGAGCAGCCGCTGCATTCCCCCCCACCCCCCATGCATTCCGGCCCTGGCTTTACTTAGAATAGCCCGTCTTCGGAAAGCTCAGGGCCGAGGCCTATAACTGCACCGCAGTTCACATCCTTAATAGGGCCTCCAGGACTGGGGAAAAGCAGCCGAGTAAGCCATCCACAGTAACCGAATCTTCTGCAGTTGGACATAAGCTAGAGGCTTGTTTTGGGACTAGACGCACGGCCCTGGCTTGGTCTTAACAGCTGCTGCAATAAACTCCCCAGAAAGTCCTATAATCACAAAAGTATTACTAGAAATCCTACCAGAAGGCTAATGGAAAAAAGATAGATCATCCAACAAATTGATAGATAAGGCTTCCGACAAGAAAGAGGGAATTCACTGAGGCCTATTGGCGAGACTAAATAAAACCCGGGTCTCGGCAATCTTTTCTTCTTCTTCATCTTCTTTTCTCCCCCCCCCCCCAATCCCCAACCCCCCATCTCAAGCTCTAATTAAATGTGTCTTGAAATTCTTTCTGCATAAAGTTTCCTAAAAGGTTTGCCAAAAAAAGAGAACATTTGAAAACTGTGCTTTAGGTAAAATCCTGCCCTGGACCCAGAGTGGCTTTCTCTTTAGATGACAAAACCTTTAATTGTTGTGATTCCAATGTATTCCACATTTAGAATCTGGATGCTTGACCCACATAATGTACCCCATACTGACTATGAGTGGGCCAGCAAAAGTTGGGCCTCTGATCTCCCATTAATTGCTACACAAATATACTTCTTGTGGGCACGGGGTTGGTGGGACTGAAGTCCTCTTCACACATGTTCACAATAAAAGCATCCCTCTCCTCCTCCCTCCCATTTCACCCTCACCACCCCCATCCAAAACAGAAAAAAAAAAGATTCACATTTTTCAAGATGCCATTTTAATGGCATTAGAACTCTGACATGATATCCTTTTGTTCTTTCAGTCTATTCTCATTTTGTTAAAATAATACCCACCCCTTTTAAAACTGAGCCTTCCTCATTTGTAATGCCTTCATTTACTTATGCTTTGAGAGAGAGACAGAACCAAAGACAGAGAGACAAAGGGAGACAGAGACAAAGGCAGTGATAGAGAAGAGACTGAGACTAAGACAGAGAAAAGAGAGAAGAGAGAGAGATGGAGGCAGAAATAGAGAGACAAGAGAGATGACAGAGAGAGAGAGAGAGAGAGAGAGAGAGAGTGAGAGAGAGATACAGAGAGAGAGAGAGAAAGAGACAGAGACAGAGACAGAGACAGAGTGACAGAGAGACAGAGAAAGAGTCAGAGGGACAGCGAGAGATATTAAAGTTCAAATGAATCCTCATGATTTGCACTCCATTGAGGAGCTATTGGACTGATACTATTTATTATGATGATGATTATTACTGGTTTCTCTTTGCTACTCACTGGTGGTCTTCCTGTGAAGACAGGTCTCAGGAATTCATTTGTTCTTATGGCATCTTCCCTTCAAAATCCTGGTGTTTTTGAGTATAACCAGATTTTTTTTTTTTTATAAGTGGTAGGTGGTGATAGGTCTGGGGTCAATTGTACCAGAAAAGTTAAGGGAAAAAAACCACTGAGTCTGAAATCAAAGGACTCAGCTTCAAGTCTCACCTCTGATGCTGGGTGACTGTGTCACCTCTTTGTTCCTTATTGTAAGGTAAGAGAGTTGGATTGGATGCCCTCTGAGGACACTTCCAGCTATAAATCCTTCTAGATTTTATGATGTCTTTCTATTTGTCTTAGTCTCTTTTGTGGTACAATGGAAAGAACCCAACTGAGGTTCCTGTTCTTGTGACTTTGGATAAGTCCTTTCCTTTCTTTGGGCTTGTGTTCTCTCATCTATTAAACAAGGACAGTGGTTGAAAACAAGGGCTGGCAAATTATGACTCCTGGATCAGTTCAGCTTGCTGTCTGTTTTTGTACAGCTTGTAAGGCAAAAATATTTTGTACATCTTTGTCTTTAAAAACACAAAAGGTATATATATATTTTAAAATTCTGTGAGCTAAGAATGATTTTTATATTTTTTACATTTAAAAATAAACTGTACTAATTTTAAATTTTGTGAAAAAATCCAAAATGCATTGATTTCATATTTTGTCCTGAAAAATAGAAATATTAAAAAAAATTTTTTTCTTAGTTTCTGGGCTGTTAAAAAAAAAACCCAAACAGACTTTGGGCCAGGTTTGGGCCTCAGGTTTGTGTGCTCCTTCCTAAATGATCTGTAAAGAGCCTCCATTCTTCCATTTATAAAATGACAGGAATTCTTCATGGGTTGTTGTGGGAAAAGCCTTGACAGTATTGTGTGAAGGCTAGTCATTGTTCTTCCCTGTTTGACAGAATGAGAACAAAATGAAATAAAGCAGAAGTAAAGGGCCTCTGACACTTACTCTATGACCTTGGGCAAGTCAAATGGCCTCCTTGGGACTCTGTAAGCTAAAAGAAAGAATAGGCTGAGGTGGCTTTTGGGCTCTATTCCAGATCTCATTCTAGGATCCCCCAAAACCCTAAATGGGAGCTATTATTACTAATAATATTGATCCTGGGTGAGTCTATGACAAGGCCAGTTGGCTAGAACCTCCAGGCCACTGGGTTCTGTGATGTCACGGTTGTAACTATGGCAACAGCAGTGTGACATCACAAACAGAAGGATGCTGACCTTGGCTGAGAATTCAAAGCAATTGCAGCTCATAAACTTCGAAAGCAGGCAGAGATAAATATCTTTTAGTCATAAAAGAACAAACGAAGAGGGGGATAAAGAGAGAGAGAAAAAAGGTTGGAACTAGTTTAGAAATATAGTAAAATATACTGCCAAGTTTTCCAGGAAGCACCAGTGGACATTTAGAACATGTGAATGGGGTGGGGGGAGACAGACAGACACAGACAGAGATAGATAGATGAGAGAGAGAGAGAGAGAGAGAGAGAGAGAGAGAGTCAGAGAGAGAAAGAGGCCGAGAGGGAGACAGAGAGAGAGAGAGAGACAGAGATAAAGAGATAGAGACTCAAAGAGGTAGAGACAGAGAGACAGAGTAGAGAAAGAGAGATAAAGAGACAGAGGGGGAGACAAAGTGGGGGAGACAGAAAGAAAGAGGCAGAGATAGAAGGAGAAAGAGAGTCAGAGAGAGAGAAAAAGGCAGAGACGGAGACAGAGACAGAGAGAGACCGAGATAGAGATAGGAGAGAGAGTCAGAAAGAGAGAAAGAGGCAGAGATGGAGACAGACAGAGACAGAGAGAAAGAGATAGAGACTCAGAGAGGTAGAGACAGAGAGACAGAGTAGAGAGAGAGAGACAGAGAGAAAGAGACAGAGGGTGAAGCAGAGTGGGGGAGGCAGAGAGAAAGCGACAGAGAGAGTCAGAAGAGTCAGAGAGAGAGAGAGAGAGAGAGAGAGAGATAAAAAGAGAGGCACATTTCCTTTCTCCTCCACTCCCTTACTTTCAAAAGAAAACTAGAATAATAGATACACTAAATAGTAAAGCTGGAAAGGGCTTCAGAACAGGGAAGTTCTGGGCTAAAAGGGCCTTTAGAGATCTTTTAATCTGACTCCCTCATTTTACAGTCATTCAGGTAAGGGGTTTCCCCTGCACCAGATCCTGAAAACTAGAAGTGAAACCATTTCCCAAGAGACAGAGAAAATTAGCAATGAAAACTGAGAGAGGGAAAACAATCAGCTGATACTTGCCCCAAATGGAATCCGTAGCCTTGGCCTTGAATATGTGTTTCCAAAATGTTTCCACTTCTCTGCTCTCCTCTTACACATTTGCAATACCATTGGGGATCCTTTACAAACAGGTGATTATATGCAATGACCTGAGAGCCTTGGGGACGGGAGGCCATCATTGGCCCAGGACAAAACAAGGGTCCCAGGATGTTCCAAGGGAGTGGTGATTCTCATCACCCTCTCTTGCTGCCTGTGTGACCTTGAATGGGATATTTTACCAATCTGGGACTCAATTTTCTCTTCTGTTATATAAGAATTTTGAACTAGATGACTTCTAAGGTCACTTCCAGTTATAGGTCTATGACTTTTTCTAGAAAGCCTGCAGATATGGATAGAATGTATTTTCTTAATAAACCATGAGCACCGACTCCCCCCGCCCCCAGTCTTTCATAAGATGGAGTGGGAAGCCCTCTACCCTATGGGTTGCATAGAATGCCAGAGCTCCAGGAATAAGATTTTTAAAACATTTTTTGAGGGGGGAATAATCATAACTGAGATTTATAGATTAATAAAACTTGCTGTGAATAGTATTTCTTTTGAACCTCCTAATAACTTTGGGAAGTTGATAGCATGGAATAGAGAATACAATCAAAAAGATCTGGGTTCAAAGTTTGCCTCAGACCTACTAGCTGGATGATGCCCCAAGTCACTTCATCTGAGTCTCCGCAGTGGCCTCTAAAATTCCTTCTAGCTTGAAACCATTTTTGATATTAATCTAACCATTTCCCAAATGAGAGAACTGAGTCTCAGAAGCGAGAACGACTTGCTATGATCACACAGTTGGTAGGCAACCTTTAGAGGCAGGATTGAAGCTTGGTTCTTTTTGACTCCAAAACCCTGATGCCTGTTACACAGCTTGCTTCTAATTCGTACGCTGATTCCTATCTTGTCTACCCTGCTAGGCTGGGAAGTACTGAAGTCAGGGGCCAGATCCTCCCTAGCCAGCACTTCCAAAGGCCTGAACCCAAAGCAAGCTCCAGAGATCCTTGGTGTCTGGTTTATTGATATTTGAGAACAATAAAAGGAAAAGGAGTGGTTTCTTCAATGTTCTTTGGAATTGGAGGAGTTTCAGCTGAGCCCTGGGTTCCCTCTTTGGAGCAATACAAGCTGTGAAGATGGAGGTTTTGCTTTGTGAGGATGGGGAGTAAACAGTTTGTTTCCTGGGCAGTCAGCCAGTCTTCTCCTCCTTTCTGTACTATTTTCCTTTTTTTTTCCCTTCCCTTCCCTTCCCTTCCCTTCCCTTCCCTTCTCTTTTCTTCCCTTCCTTTGCTTTCCTCCCCTTCCTTTCACTTCATTTTCTTTCCTCCCCTTCCCTGCCCTTCCTTTGCTTTGACTTCTAGTGCTTCCCTTCTTTAATATATATATAATATATATATATACATATACAGATATACAGATATATGATATGTATATAATTGATGCATTTTGTTCTTACACAGTCATTTCCATTTATATAAACTTTGTCCTTTGCCCTTGCCAATGTTTCCTCACTATGTGACTTCTGCAGCTGTTCCTGTAACTCTTCCCAGGTTTCTTTGAATCCCTCATATTTATCATTTTTTACATAACTGCTCAAATGGATCTCTGCATTCATTAGAGAGGTTTCCTTATAATGATTAAGTTCTTCCTGGTACCAAAGAAAATCAGTTGAGGAAACCCACTTGAGTAAGTGACCACATCTGTTAGCCTATTTCTGTTTTTTTGCAGGGTAATGGGGTTAAGTGACTTGCCCAAGGTCACACAGCTAGGTAATTATTAAGTGTCTGAGGCTGGATTTCAACTTAGGTACCCCTGACTCCAGGACTGGGTGTTCTATCCACTGTGCCACCTAACTGCCCCTGTTAGACTATTTCTTTTCTTTTAAGCATTTTTTTTAGGTTTTTTCCAAGGAAATGGGGTTAAGTGGCTTGCCCAAGGCCACACAGCTAGGTCATTATTAAGTGTCTGAGGCCCATTTGAATTCAGGTCCTCCTGACTCCAGGGTGGGTACTCTATCCACTGCACCACCTAGCTGCCCCTAGCCCATTTCTTAATGTGAGTTGCAATAAGCAAATTTAGGATCTTTGTCAGGCTAACAAACTTTTTTTTCCCCAATTAGAGCTAGAATTCCAGACATGGAATGAGTTGCCTTAGGAGATACTTTTTCCTATTCCTTTGAGAGGACTCATGTTGGAGATTTCCTTTTTGGATTCAGACTGGGACTAGTTGTCTGCTAATATCCCTTTCAATTCTAAACTTCTATGACTCATCCTTCTCTAGTGGAAGGAAGGAGAAATATTTGGTTCTCTGTCAAGACTCATCACTATTGTTACTCATAAATTAGCTTCCTTTTAAGACTTAAAAAAATATCATTGGTGTCATTGGACATATTGTTCTCGAGCTTACAAAGAATTGGAAACAAACTGATGTTCACCAAATTAGGAATGATCAAACAATCATGGTACATGAATGTACAGTGTGAAAGATCATGACTATGAAGAATAGAGAGAAGCATGGGAAGATACTTCAACTGATGCAAATGAAGAAAGCAGAACCTGGAAAACAGTACATAATGACTCCAGCTACCAGAGTCAGTTGTTAAATTTTATATTTTGGGGCATTTTAATATCTTGGATCTGTCAAATACTACAAATCAGGACTTGATTTAACCTTTTGTTGATTATCAAAACTTGAGAAAGTGATGGGAAAAATGTGAATAATTTAAAATAAACTTAAGTGTGTCCTGTGGGTAATTTCTTCCCCCTGAAAGTTGTCTGTTAAACATTTAGCTGCACACCTTTGATGGAAAGTACGATGACCACAAAGCAATCCTAACTGAATTTATAATTATCAATCTTAGCTCCAAAGAAGAGATATTTGAAAGCATTTCTCCTTGTTTCTTTGAAAAGGTGGGAGACTATGGATGTGGAATACTGTATATATATATATACAATTTTTCTATGTTGGTTAGTAATTTGGAACTTTTTTGGACCCTCTGCTGTTCATTCTTTGTTAGAGTCTGAGGCTACATTTGAACTCAAGATAAGTCTTCCTTATTCAAAGCCTGGCTCTCCAATCATTGCACCATTGGTTCTGGAGTCAGGAAGACCTTAGTAAAAATTTAGCTTCCGATACTAACTGTGTGACCCTGGGCAAGTCACTTAACCTCTGTATGCCTCAATTTCTTCATCTGTAAAATGAGTTGGAGAAAGACATGGCAAGTGGATAGAGCATCATCTATGGAGTCAGGAGGACTTGAGTTCAAATCCAACCTCAGACACTTAATAATTACCTAGCTGTGTCATCTTAGGCAAGTCACTTAATCCCTTGATCTTGGCAAAAAAACCAAAAATGAAGAAGAAGAAGGAGGAGGAGGGGGAGGAGGAGGAGAAATGGCAAAAATACTAAAGTATCTTTACTAAGAAAACTCCAAGTGGAGTCAAAAAGAATCAGACACAACTAAAAAAAATGACTGAACAACAGATATCAATGAACAAGCATTTATTAAACTTCATCTACGTACTTAGACATTAGAAACACAAAGCCAAAACTCAAAGTCTCTACCCTATTCTGTTGGAAGAGACAGCACAAACATTTTGTCCTTCCTTGCCTGTAAAGATTTTTTTTTTTTGCCTATCTCCCTTGTCTGAGCTTTTAGGTAAGAGATCAGTGAGCCCCTCCAAGTGTAAGGATCACCAATACCAAGTTTTCTGGCCAAAGCAAGGCTCCATCTCCAACCTCTAGCAGGGAGGTAAACAGAGGTAGTGGCCAAAAGGAGCGTCTGGGAACACTGGCCATTCATCTTGTCCTGGACTTCCAGATCCCAGGCAGAGGTGAAGACTGGAGCTCCCCAGTCCAAGAGGATACAGTATGGGATCTGGCTCTGTTTACCCTTCAGCTTTGAAGCCGGCCTGGGAAAGACTAACAACTCGGAAAGTCACAAACACTTTGTCTTTTTGTCTCTTGCCAAAAGCAATCTTTAATCAACCTAGCGAGTAATGCCCTCAAAATAGCATAATAGAAACAAAGCCCTTAAAATACTTTCTTTGGTGAATAAACACAGCAGGGGGAAGAAAGAAACCTCAACAGTCCCATCCTTTTTTACTGTACACACACCAAACAGCATCAGATGATAGGGGTGAGAGGATAAGAGACAGATGTGATTAAAAAGGAGCATCATGGACGCTGAAAAGAGAGCTGGAGACCTGGCTTGACTTACTATTTGTTTATTAGTTAACCTCTTTAATTCTCAGTTTCCTCCTTTGTGAAATAAGGGAATTGAACTAGCCTAAGATCCTATGAAACCAAAGGATGTAAAGAACAAACCCTACTTAGAGACCTTCAATGTACCCACTGATGGCTATAATTCTCTATTTTGTTGTTGACTCTCTGAACGACTGTGGAGCAAACGATTCTATCAGTGATTGTGGAGCAGAGATTCTAGAATTTGATCTGGAGGGCAGAAAAGTAGGATTCAAAGCCATACTCTGCCACTTGTGATGTGTAGAACTTTGGGTAAGGGGCAGTGGATAGAGCATCGACTCTGGAGTCAAGAGGATCTGAGTTCAAATCTGACCTCACTTAATAATTACCTAGCTGTGTGACCTTGGGTAAGTCACTTAACCCTATTGCCTTGCCAAAAATAAACCCCACTTTGGATGAAGCACTGCATCTCCATGAGTCTCAAGGTTCTTTGTAAAATGTAAAGGTTGCCTTACAACGATGGAAATATCTCATGTCCCTTTCATCTCTTAATCTAAATCTACAATCTTATTAGACAGGAATGGGGGGTGGGGAGAGATAAATCCTCTCTCTACTGTCCACCCCACCTCAATTGATACAGTAACAAAAAACCCAGAATATAATGTCAAGATATTTAACAAAGTATTAAACTAAGTACCCAAATCTAGTTGTGACGTCTTTTATGAAATTAAGAGAAAATTCAATGGATAAACAAGATTTAAAATAGTCGAGTCAAAAGAGTAGTTTACTTTCGAGGGGGAACAGGTTAAGGTATTCCTTGTGGAAGAGATTCTTGGAATTACAGAAGGGAATTTTCTTTCCTAATCCCACTCCATCTGCATTGGCCATGGTATCTCATAGCACAAAGGGAAACACCCAGCAGCTTAAGTGCTCATTGATTTGAAAGAATTTGAGGTATGATTGAAGGACACACACACAGACACACACACACACACACACATGCAAACATATATACATATACATACACACACATCAGACAGTCATGGAAAGAGGCAGTTTCAAGGAACAGGACCCCTAGTTGCAGAGAAGAAAGATATGGAAAGGAGTTGATTTGCTAAGCAGAATTTTTATCCTCAAGGATCTTTGGGGAAGGATTCTCAGAACCATCAATTCTGGAAGTTATGGGTTGCCTTTTTTCTACTCTTGGATTATACTTTTTTTTGGTTTTGTTTTACAAGGCAATGGGGTTAAGTGACTTGCCCAAGGTCACACAGCTAAGTATTAAGTGTCTGAAGCTGAATTTGAACTCATGTTTTCCTGACTCCAGGGCTGGTGCTCTATCCACCTAGGCTGCCCTGGGATTATGCTCTTAAATGTGAGCCCACTCTTTCTACAGATACTGTGCATCCAGAGGAGATTATATCTCATTTCATTGGGGGCTGGATATTGTTGCTACTCTTTTTGTTTGATATCTGAACAAACATCTTAGCTAAGAGCTAATTGTATCTACTGCCTGTTAAAAAGAAGCATACCAGTGGGGGCTTATGAACATTTATTTGGGTACAGTCCTAAAAGGCTATGCCTTACACCCTGTGAGTAGAAGTTACACACCTCAGACTCAGTGCATTAATAGGAGAGGAAATTTGGGAAGCATCCAAGAGGACACATTTTCCTATGCAAACATAGGATGGAAAGACCAGGTTCTACACAACAACTTGTGATGTACCCATTTTCAGGAGGGCATGTTTCTACCTTACCTCTTGAACTTGGTTCATTTTCCTTATTTCATGTTTTATGTTGGCCCAGGGCTTTGATGTCCTCAGTTTATGTCTTATTTACAGAACTTCAGAGTGGTGTCTCTCACCTTTCTCCTACCCTTCCAGGTCCACAGTTACTGATCCAGATCAGGACTCTATCATCTCTTGTCTGAGCTAATGCAACAACCTTCTGAAATATCTCCCTACCTTCCCGGTACGTCCCTGCTCCAATCTATCCTAAAAACTCTGACTTAATTTTCTTAAAGTTCAATTCTAACTTTCTAAAATCTTGATTAACTTCCCATTGCTTGCAAATATAATCCAAAAGCCTTAGTCTAGTGATGATTTGTTGACTAATTGATCTGAGAACCAGAAGACTTGTGTTCTAATGTTGGTCCTGCCATTGGCTTGCTGTGTATAGTTTTTGCAGCACTTGCTATTTTTCCTTTGTTTTGTCCATGTGAAACGGCCTGGGTTCGGCCCCAGTGGGGTGTGTCTGGGGACAGGGTAAGGGTGCTTGTGGAAGCTCTTTTTATTTTGGTATCTGAACAGACATCTTTGCTAAGAGCTAATTGCATCTACTGTCTTACTTTCCTTCATGCACTTTTTGTTCTGATTGACCTTGGACTTGTCTGGTGTCTGATGTTCTAAGTCTTGCCACCATCTTTTTTTATGAAAGTGGTTCCCCAGGTCTGGAACATTTTCCCTTCTCACTTCTATTCGATAGAATTCTGAGCATAACTCATAGGTTGCCACCTCCCCAAGGTCCTAGTTACAAGCATTCTCACCCTCTGAAAATTACTTTGTAGGGACTCTTCATTTTTTCCTCTGGTTATATATTAGGAACATATGTCCATTCCCCAGCTCAGTAGATTATAAGTTCCTTGAAGTCACAAGGACTTTTTTCTTTCTTTTCTTTCTTGTTTGTTTTTGTATGCCTGAGACATAGTAGATATATGTCGGTTTGTTCATTTGAATAGGTTCTTGTTTCTGTTCTCCATTAACTTAACATAGTCTTGAAAGCCATTAGTGAGTAATTCCTTTAGCGTTCTTTTCCCTAACTAGTTTCATTTCCTTGGACTTGGCCTCATAATTGCCATTCTCTAACATTTTGTCCACCTTGTTCATCCTTTTGAATCTCAATATAGGATAAGATATAGGAATGGATGGGAAAGCACTAGACTTTGAAGCAGGAAAACCTGCGTTCAAGTCCTACCTGAGATACTTAGTAACTGTGTGACCTTGGTCAAGTCACTTAACCTCCATTAGTTTCTATTTCTTCACCTTTAAAATGAAGAAATTGAACTTAATTATTTCTAAAGTTCCTTCTAGGTCTAAATGTATGTTCTTATGACTACAGACCACTCCTCTTCTTCCTCCGATTTCTCTTCTTCTTTCCTCTTCCTCTCACCTCCATTCTTTTTCCTTCTCTAAAAGAAGAGCCTTAAATAACCTTGACAGAATGGCATGAGAGGAAAGCAAAGGATGTTGGTTCAGTTAGTGTATGATATCAAGCTTAAGGCTGACATTCAGTGACAGAATCACAGAATTCAGAATTGGAAGGATCCTTTGAGTTAATATGTCAGCATCATGTCCCAAACACAAGAATTCATACAGCCTCTGTTTCAGCACCTCCAATGACTGTGGGAACTCACCATCTCCAAAGGGAGCTCATTATACTTTTATAGATCCTGAATTTCTAGGAAGTTTTTCCTTACATGAAACCCAACTCTACCTCTTCACTACTTTCCCAGTGCTCCTGGTTTTATTCTCTGGAGCTAAACAGACCAGATCTAATTCTTCTTCCATGTGGCAGCCCATTAAATATTTAAAAAAATAGCTATTGTCTCCCTTTCCTTTCCCATGTTTTCTTTACTTCAGGTGAAATGGCCTAAGATCCTTCAAGTGATCCTTATCTATCATAGTCTCTAGGCCTCTCACCATTGTAGTTCCTCTTCTCTGAACACCCTTAATGTCCTCAGTAAACCATGGTGCCCAGATCATACAATCGGGATCTTAAATCTAGTGACCCTCAAAGGTCATCTTGTCCATCTCCCCTCATTTTACAGAGGGGGATGAAAAAAAGATGAAGAGACCTGCCCAGGGAATCTGAAGTTGGATTTGAACTCAGGGATTCTCAGCTCCAAGTCTATGCTCTCTTGTTTACACACACTATCCGTGTCAGGGTAGTGTGCAATGAATCTCTTACCTTTCAAATCTTAAGCATTGTTCTTCACTGAATGAAGATGAAAATCACAGCAAGTCTCATTTCCTTTCATCTCTTTTGTAAGGACTATTTTTTTTTATCCCTCACCTTGTTGGTGTTCAGTTATTTTCAGTCATGTTGAACTCTCCAATGATGCCTTTCTGAGTTTTCTTGGCAAAGATACTGAGTGGTTTGCCATTTCCTTTTCCAACTCATTTGATAGATGAGGAAACTGAGGTAAATAGGATTAAATGACTTGCCTAGGTTCAGTCAGTCAGTAAGTATCTAGGGTCAGATTTGAACTGAGGAAGATGAGTCTTCCTATATAAATTCTTCATACATGTGGCTTCCCCAAAGCAACCTATATTTCTTGAGGGGAGTGGATTTATATCCCTAGAATTTAGCAGAGTGTCTAGAACCTAGTAGAAATTTCATATACGCCTGTTAAAGGAAGGAACAAATGAATTAGATGCTAATCCAACTGTAGAGTCATATTGTACTTGCCATTCTTATGGTCTTATGACCTTTTCAACTTGAACTTTTTCTTCTAGGTCTTGCTAAAATATTCATCTTTTGAATCTCCATCCTTAAGTCCTGTTGACATGAAAGGACATCCTTCCATGGCTAATGACAGAGAATAATAGAACAATAGAAATTGGCCTCAGTGTTTGAAGAGGAAGATTTGGCCCCTGATAATGCTGATGTAGTTACTGGTCCTGGGTTGCTAATTGTTTCATATTCCCTAAATATCCCTCCTGGGGATGCAATCGATGACATCATTCCTTTCTGAACATTTTGGTATGGCCTCAGTAATCCCACTGCTTCTGATGCTTACAAAAACTTGGATTTGCTGCCAATGCTGCTGTGTGATTTTTGAATGTGTTTATATTTATGTTTTTTTTTGGGGGGGGTGGGGTAGGGTGGAGACAGAGGTCTGTGGGTCCTGTATTTTTATTGCAAGATAAATAAATTCTATTAGAGCTGGGAGAGGCAAAGAATTATTTTGCTGATGCTGGTCAGCAGTCAGAGCTTTAACTAAGAATGTTGGTGCTTTGGTTGAGCACAGTTAGGAAGAAAACTTCAGATTTGGTGGTGGAAAGAGGAAGAGAGGCCTTGGATCTTGGGACACATGCTTCCATGGAGGAAGAAACCCTAGGATATCAAGTATTGTGGATAATGAATCCAGGATATAAGTCTTCTTCTCTTCCCACTCTAAAACAATGTAATGACTGTCTTTGGATTCATAGGACTTGAGTCCAAATCCTTCCTCTTATATTTATTACTTATATAATCTTGGCCAAGTCAGTTAATTTTTTTAGATCTTAGTTTCCCCACCTGTAAAATGAGGGTGGGTTTAGATGGTTTGTAAGGTCCCTTCCAATTCTAAATCTTTGGTCCTATGAGACCTCCATCCAGAGAAAAAAAATAGTGCAGGGCTTGTCAGAAGACCACCAAAGAAAGCAGTCACCTTTTGGGAGTTTACTATTTAATTATCTTGCTATTGAGATGAATAGAAATGATGAGGTAGCAGTTTGGTTTAGTTTGAAGACCTAGGTTTCCATTCCTGCCTCAGATAGACCCCAGTTGTATGATCTTGGGCAAATTCCTTGATTTCAGGGTCCTAAGCTATCTTAAAGTGGGAAGAGAAGAAGGGATATCTCCTGGGTTCATTACCCATGATGTCTGATGTCCTAAGGTTTCTTCTTCCATGAAAGCATGAGTCCCAAGGTTGAGGATTACAAATTGCAGAAGACTTGAATTAATAAAGAGAGTTTGGAAGTCATTGAAGGAAATTTCTTTACTGGGAGTTCTCTGTAACAATGAAATCATAGACACAGAGCTAAATAAAAACTAGGTATGTTAACCCCAGTTCATTTTATGTACTGAAGGACTATCAGCATTTTCAACATTCTCTAAATTTTACACCCTGAGACAAAGCCCCCATGACCCCATACTAGTTACATCTTTGCCAACAGCATGCCCAATGCACTCAAATTCTACTAAGGGACATCAACCCATAGCAATCATTTTTCCTACCCTCCTACCACAAGGGGGAAAGGGGTGACCTTTCCTCCTTGATTCATCCCTAGTAAGCAAATGGCCTAGGGGGTGCTTGGAATTTCCAGTGGGTTCACTTGGAATTTCATGGATTGCTATTACCAGAGATTCTAGGGGTTGGGAGACAGCCTTAGAGTGGCAAACGGCAAGGAGCATAGATTTTTAGCGATCTCTTCTGGCCGACAGAGGCAGAGGTGGTGATGAGGTCCAGATGAGACTTTATCCAGTCTGCTTTGGCAGGAGCTGCAGATGAGCCTCTTGCAAGCCAAGGATGAACCCTTGAGGGGAGAGGGAGAAGAAAAGGGGGAAAATGAGGGCCAATTCCCAAAGGCCTCCCTTGGAAATCCAACTGTCCCGGCCAAAAGAAGTGGGGCGGGGGGGATAAAAAGAGATTGAGATGGAATGGAACCGACAGGCCATTCAAAACATGCAGGGTAGAGCTGTCACTGAGCAGAAACTCAATTATTTGCTTTCTTTCCAAGATGCAGCAAAAGTTTTTTTGACATGCTTGCTATGCATCCTGTCATTAAAGCTGAAAGAGACATCTTGATAATAATGGGGAAATTACACTTTGAGCATCTCCTCCTCATATTTGCATATTTTCCAGTCTTTTCAACAGTTCTTAAAATGTTAATAAGCAGCACAGATTGTTTTTTTCTCTCTTTCCTGTGTGTTTGTGTGTGTGTGTGTGTGTTGCTTGGGAGGGCCAGCATATGTATAGTTTTAACCTTTTCAAGAGGAAAAAAATGACTATCTGAGAAGACAATTTGAGGGTGTAAGAAAGTAGGAGGAGAGGGGGAAGAAAAGACAGAGAAGAGAAACTGAGGAAAGAAAACAAGAAGCAAAAGGCACAGGATTGTACTGTTCAAATGAGGAACTGGACTAGCTGGTGTCATCAACCAGAACAGCTAAGAATGGAGAGAGAAGGAAGCATGAGGTCTTACATATAGGGAAGGAGTGCTTGAATATGTTTGTGTATTTGTATGTGTGTATGTGTGGGTGCATGTATCTGTATCTTTGTATGACACTTGGGTGGGGAAGTGGATAGAGCAATGATCCTGCAGACAGGGATCTAAGTTCAAATCTGACCTCTAATACTTGCTAGTTATGTGACCTTGGGCAAGTCACTTAATCCCATTACCTCTCATCCAGGGCCATCTGCAGTCATCCAGATCTATATCTGAGCCACTGGCCCCAGATGACTCCAGAGGAGAAAGTGATTCTGGTGACTTAGCCCAGCACCCCTCACTCCAATCCAAGTCATGTGCTTGCCATCATGCCATCACCTCCCTAATGTCATGGTCTTCATGTATGCAGATGCATAGCTTTGTTGTTATTGTTCAATTATATCTGACTCTTTCTTTTTTCTTAAAGGTTTTTGCAAGGCAAGTGACTTGCCCAAGGACACACAGCTAGGTAATTATTAAGTGTCTGAGGCTGGATTTGAACTCAGGTCCTCCTGACTCCAGGGCCGGTGCTCTATCCACTGTGCCACCTAGCCACCCCCATATCTGACTCTTTCTAATCCCATTTGGGATTCTCTTGCCAAAGATAGTGAAGTGGTTCACCATTTCCTTCTCTAATTTATTTAACAGATAAGGAATCTTCGATCACCAAGTGTCTGAGACCAGATTTGAACTCTGGAAGATGATTTTTCCTGAATCCAGTCCTGGCACTTTATCCACTTCATTACTTAGCTACCCAAATGCATGTTTATGCATATGTATGTGTATGTATGTATATACACATACGATTTTATGAATGCATGCATATTTATGCATTGGCATGCTTACATACAGGTATGTGTTCATATATATCCAGTTTACATGTGCATATAACATACATTATATGTGCATAGCTGAGTTGCATAGTATAATGCAGACACAGAATATACATGGGCTCCAGAAGTTATTTCTGGTGTAGAGAAGAAATGACTTTTTATGGACCTAATTGAATGGTGTTACCACATAAAAGAATCTATGAATAGGAAATGCCTTTCACGTCATGATTCTGGAAGTGAAGGGAGCCTAAGAACTAAACTAAGCCCATCCTCATTTTACAAATGAGAGAACTATGGCCCAGTGAGAGAAGTGAATTAAGGTCAGCCTGGACATGATCATCAAGGGTGGGATTTGAGCCTATGTCTTTTTTATGAAAGACCAATGCTCTTTCCACTATTCCTTGCTACTTCCTTATACTTAAAGAATCACCCCTTCCCCTTCCCCACTCACCAGGTAGTGGTTATCCTGCTTTTGCCCAAAGATCTCCAAGGAAGGTCTTCAATGAACTCATTCCCTCCCAAGGGACCCTAGGCAGCTGTTGGAAAGTTTGAATCCTTATGAAGTTTCTTCTTGAGATCCAGGCTAACCTGGGCTCTAGGGTTTCTGCCCATTGCTTCCAATTCTACCCTTTGGGGTCAAGGCTAAACTCAATCCCTCACTCACCTAACAGTATTGCAGCTAGTTGAAAACAGCTCTCACATGACTGCCTCCCCTCCCACCTTCCTTCAGATTTATTTTTTTTAAATTTCTAGGCTAAACAAAGTCATGACTATCCAGAAAGATCTTCCCAAGGCTTCCAAGATGTTCATGCTGACCATCTTGAAGTTTTTTCGATGGATTCATCTTGATTTGCCATCTATGAATGTTCTTGATGAGCCCATTAATGTCTTAACTAAAATGTCATTCTCAGATCTCATTCCAACTCTCTGGCTGCAGTCTGACCAATGGATGGGATTAGAGGGAGTCACTGCCTCTCCTCATAATAGCCTGCCCACTGGCTTTTTGGCTTGCCACATCACACTGTTGCCTCATATTAAATTTGCATTTTACTAAAATCCCTTGATCTTTTTCATACAAACTGTGTATACAATCAATAAAATGTAAGTCCCTTAGGGCAGGAACTATTTCTCTCTTATCTTTGTCTCTTTGATGTTCAGTGAAGCGACCAGCACATATTAGGTCCTTAATAAATACTGGTTTATGGATTGCTTTCTTGATTGGGAATCTCTCCCTCCCCCCAGGGATCATAGAATCCTAGAATTGGAACACCTCAGGCTCATCTAGTTCTAATTCAAACAAGAAAAGTCTTTAGTCATATTAACAAAGTTTGCATCATAAATGCATTATATATGTAAAGGAAATAGCAAGTTGTCCATAATAGATTTGCAGTGTTAGTTGCAACCATCTTTGATGATACATGATAGAAACACTTGTTCTATTTCATAAAATAAAAAATAAAATAATATGCATAGCAAGTGACCATGCAGTCTTTATATAGTGATGGACTCTAGAGAGCTGTAGCCCACTGCCTTCAGAAGCAGCCCTATTCCTCATTGGGACAGTCCCATGGGGGCCAACTCTCATTGTGGTTCCTGACAGTAAGCCTAATTTTTTCTTTTTGCAATGAACCCCTTGTTCTCTGAGGCCCGATAGGATGGATCTGATTCTTTCTGTGGCCCAAAATGTCTAATATTTGGAAGACAGCTCCAAGTCTCTTCTCCATCATATGCATTTCTAATTCCTTTGTATATGTCTCACATGCTGTGAACTTGAGTCCATCCCTTCTCTGATCTGGATATTCAACTCAGCAAGGAAGATATATCCTAGGTTTTCCTTCAAATTATAAGCTGGATGCCATTGTCTGCCTGCTGTTTGGAGTGCCTATTTACTTATTTACTTCTTCTCTGTGTATTTGTTTCCCTAGCAAATAAACCTCCTCCTCCTCCTTTTCCTCCTCCTCCTCTTCCTTCTTTTTCTTCTCTTCTTCCTCCTCCTTCTCCTCTTCCTCCTCCTCCTCTTTCTTCTTCTTCTTCTTCTTCTTCTTCTTCTCCTTCTTCTTCTTCTCCTTCTCCTCCTTCTCCTTCTCCTCCTCCATCTCTTCTTCTTCCTCCTCCTTCTTCCTTCTTTCTTTTCTTCCTTCCACCTCATGTATAGTAAGCACTTAAAAATATTCATTAATTTGAATCAAATTGATTCCCTCACTTATTTTGGGGGTAAAAGGTGGGGTGGATTTGGTGATGATAGAATTAAGAATCAGGAAGACCTGGGTTTGAATCCTACTTCAGATGCTTACTAGTTCAATGACCCATTTTTACTTTGTTTCACAAATATAAAATGAATTATGGTAAAGATTCTACTGTGCCTTATCCCAAGATGAAGGAGATGAATGGAAACCCATGTTAGACTTTTCTCTACTGTATCATGGAGTCTCATTTCCTCCTCTCTTTCCTTTGGCTTCTCCAACCCCAAGAAAAGGTCAGGGGCCAGCTGGTCAGTTTCCTGAACTGATTCTCTTCACTTCTACCCATTCCTCTAAGGGACAATCTCCCTGCCTCCCTTAAGGTCTTAAGGGAGGGGGGGCGATGTATCCATGTGTGTTGGGGTTGTGAGAAAGGGAGTTCTCGTTTTTCCAGTAGCCAGAGTTTACTAGAACCTGGCACAAGATTGGAAGAGTGGATGAGAAATTGCATCTGGAAGGAGAGCCTTTGGGTTGGGTATGGGGTGGAGGATGTCTCTGGGATCTGTCAAGAAACAGATTGGGAGGGTGGGTTTTCTGTTCTCTATACTCTCCCTCCCCCATCTTTCTTTTTTAGTGCTCCCTTTATTAGATGAAATAACGGGGCCATAATCAACGTGTTTGAGACTGGCCAGCTGTGTGTTGCCCAGCTGACAGGAGGCCACAGCTGGAGAGAGAGTAGCTGGGACATTCCAGCTGCAAAAGGAGAGGTCAACACCTTGCAAAAAAAAGAAAAGGGAGAGACAGAGAGAGAAAGAAGGAGGCTTCAACTCATGGAAATGGCCAGGCAGTTAATAATAATTTAAAAGGAAGGCAAGGATCTTTATTGTTTTAATTGGCAGGCCTCTCTGGATTCTTTTATCAGACAGCTTGGAGCCCACGACAGGGAGAAGAAAAAAAAAAGGGTCTGTACTTGTGTCTGTACATATGTGTGTGTTCATATGTATGTGGGGGTTGGGACACATGCAAGTGTGATGTTGGTGAATATGAGGATGGAAAGATGGGGAGAGGGAGGAGGGAAGAAGAACCAGACTGTGTGGGGGAGCATCGTGGGAGGCAGCAAAGAGGATGGTGTAAGTGAAGACAACAAATCAGCATGCAGAAGGATGAGAGGGTCCCAAGCCCATGTGCGTCTTAGCCAAAAGGCCCACCAGAATGTGTCTAGTTCCGAGATAGTTTCCTGAAACTGAGCTCCTCCTCCCTCCCCCCTGCCTGCCTCCCTTCTTTGTCCTGAGGAGAGATAAAGTTGTTGGCTGTTTGTTTTGGCTTCTGATAAAGCCCAGCAAGACTGAGAAGGCCTTTGATCATCAGGCTATCCGGGGCTGGACCTCTGACAACCAATCCACTTGGCAGCTCCACCAACTGTGCCAGGCCCCCTTCCCCCCCTCCCCATCCTGGCTCCATAGACTTCTTCAGATAGGACCATTCCCTAAGAGGCAGAATAGGGAAAAGTTCCCCAACCTTCAGGATCTGCACTCAAAGGCAAATAGAAGGAATTTCCCAGAAGTCCACTTTAGCCCTGAGTATGGGGGGGTGGGAGTTAGAATGAACCAAGGAGACATTCTCTTGGGGAGAAGAAAAGCAATGGATGTGGCCCAGCCTTTAGGGTGAGTGAATCAAAGTAGAAAACTAAACTGGGGGCTTAGGATAATGTACTGCAACAGAGAGGATCCAACAAAATGGCGGCTTTCTCCATAAGAAGGAAATAATTTTTTTTTTTTTAGGTTTTTGCAAGGCAATGGGGTTAAGTGGCTTGTTCAAGGTCACCCAGCTAGGTAATTATTAAGTGTCTGAGCTCGGATTTGAACCCAGGTACTCCTGACTCCAGGGCCAGTGCTTTATCCACTGTGCCACCTAGCCACCCCCAAAAGAAATAATTTATTAGATTTTCCCTTGTGAGAACTTGAAACACAATTTTCTGTGGAAGTCATAATAGAAACATCAAGAGTCAGCTTCTAGTTTGGATTTTTTCACTAATTCATTGTGTGACATTGTTCACAACTCATCTTCCTTCTGATTCAATTTACTGCCCTGTTCTAAGGTTCCTCCTGACATTCTCCTTTCTAAGACTCCTCTTAATCCTCGCATTCTCAGTTCTGACATTCTCTGTAGTAAGGGCCTTCCATCTCTGACAGTCTATGTCCCAAGACTCTTCTCAGATCTAACATTTTCGAGTTATAGGGCCCTTCTAACTCTCAGATTCTAAGTTCTAGAGTTCCTTCTAGTCTGACATTCTCTGTTCTAAGGACTTTTCTGTCATCGTCAGTCTATGTTTTAAAGGCCATTTCAGTTCTGATATAATATATTCTAAGGCTTCTTCAAACACCGTTTTTTATGATTGCTAATCTTATTGGATCCTGGACAATTCAGGGGAACAAAAAGTACATAAAATTAGAAAAGTTATGCTTATATTTATATGTGTGTGTGTGTGTGAGAGAGAGAGAGGAAGGGAGGGAAGGGAGGAAGTGAGAGAGAGAGAGAGAGAGAGAGAGAGAGAGAGAGAGAGAGAGAGAGTCTTGGCAAAAAAGTCAGGGAAGTTTTCTCCAATCACACTGGATCCTACTATTTCATTATCCACTATTTCATTCTTTGTTATTTCTGGTTTGGAAGGCCAAACCTTCTACCTCTTAAAAAGCAAACAGAGAATCATTTTCTAATCCTTGTGGGCAGTAGGGAGTTACTAATTTGAGCTCCAATTGCATCACAGAGGTATGAATGTTTTCCTTAATTCCTAACCCCAGAGTTTCCCATGGGAAATGGACTGGCTACATATCAGCTGATGAGAAACAAGTAAATCAATTAATCAGTATTGATGGATCCTATCATGTGACTAGGCCTGGCTTGGACACTTGTGGGGGGATTTCAAGAAAGTCCGTGTCTATATCCCCAAGCTACTCACTGTCCAGTTGAGATGAGGAATCATACTGAAGAACAAGAAAAAGGAAAACTGTTTGACTTTCACAGAATTTATAGCTAGAAGTGTTATTCTCCTTCAGAAAAAAGATGGCCTTCTTCCACTTTTACACCTTCCCCCAATGTCTTTCCCAATAGATTTCCATCATCATCTTTATATCGTCCAATCATTCCAATGGGGGATTACCAACCTACAGGCAGAACCAAATCTATCTTCTTTAACTGGGATCTATTACCTTTTATTCTAATAATACTCCCATATTCCCTTTCATCTTCATTCTTTGAAAAGGAAAAAAAAATAATACTTTTAAAAAAAAACACTGCTGTCACCTCCCAATAATCCCTACCCCTAAGACTTGTCTTCCTTTTATTAAAGTACAATTAAACAGGCATTGCAGTAGAGAGAGGACTGGAACTTCAGTCAGAAAGATATGAGTTCAAATACAGTCTCACTTATTAGCTGTGTGATCCTGGGCAAGTTACTTCACTCTGTTTGCCTCATTTTCTTTTTCTGTAAAATGAGCTGGAGAAGGAAATGGCAGGATGAAAAGCCAAATGGGGGCAGCTAGGTGGTGCAGTAGACAGAACATCAGCCCTGGAGTCAGGAGGATCTGAGTTCAAATGTGACATCAGACACTTAATAATTGCCTAGCTGTGCTGTGTCGCTTTGGGCAAGCCACTTAACTCTACTGCCTTGCAAAAACCTAAAAAAAAAAATGGGATGACTAAGAGTCAGACCTGACGGAGCAATAATATTCAAACAAATGGAAATATTGACCCTGTCTGCCAATGTATGTCTCATTCTACATGGCTATGTTTTATCATCAGTCTTTTCTATTTCTCTCTTGACATCTTTGTGGGTGTGTGTGTGTGTGTGTGTGTGTGTGTGTGTGTGTGTGTGTGATTGAGAGAGAGAGAGAGAGAGAGATCTCTGCAAAATGTCAGGGAAGTTTTCTCTGATCACACTGGGTCCGACTATTTCATTGTTCATGACTATATTTTATCATCAGCCTTTTCTAGTTCCATCCTGACATCTTCATGGATTCTTTTTCCTAGGGATGCAAGTCAATACCTCTGTTTAGCCCATCAGTGTTTTTGACTTCCAGTTTATTGAAAGTCCCTTAGAGGGAAAGGGTCTGAGTACAACTTTGAATCCATCTATTTACTTTCCTAGGTGGCCTTGGAGAAAATTCTTTCCCTCTGAATTTCAGGTTCTCTTTCTGTATATAGGGGAATTTATCAATGGAGTTCTCTAGATGAGCTTATGGAGAGGTTGTTCTTTATTTGTGGTTTGATTACCATCTTCCCTATAGAAGATGAACATTGTCACCTTGTTAAGAGGTCAAAAAAAAAAAACCCAGAAGAAATTAAATCTGAGAAATTTAGGGCTGCCTTAAGATTGATTGGGAGTTATTGTTTGGTATCACTCCAGAGTTCACTTCAGTTCTGAAGCTGCCTCCAAGTTGAATGGGAAGGGCTGGGACCAGGGATCTTGTTGGAAAACTTATCCTTTCTATGATCATTTATAAAAAAGGAATTTGAAGATCATTTAGGTGTTGCTTAGTTCTGACACAGTGTTCCTGGACAAGTCACTTAGCCTTTCTGTGCCTCAGTTGTTTTTTTAACCTGTAAAATGGGGATAATAATATCCACTTCCCAAGGTTGCTGTGAGGATCAAATGAGATAAAAACCAGTAAAACATTCTAAAAAAGCCTTTTGCCAAAGGGAACTGAAATTAGGGTGACTAGCAAGGCTATATTTTGACATCCTGTTGGGCAGCTGTGTGGTGCAGTTTGGTGCACTGGCCTTGGAGTCAGGAGGATGAGAGTTCCAATTCAGGCTCAGACTCTTGACACTTATGACATGTGTGACCTTGGGCAAATCACTTAATTTTGATTGCCTTGCATGCAGATCCTTCTCCAGTCCAGTCTCCATTGGACCCAGATGACTCTGGAAGAGGAAGTGAGGTTGGTGACTTAACCCAGCACCCCCTCACTCAAGTCTAATTCATGTGCTTGTCATGGCATCACCTTCCCTTATGTCATGATTTTGGAGAATGACAGATAAACATCATTTTGACATCTCAGTGCATCTCCTCCCCACACCGGGTCTTACATAGTCCCTATATAAGCAGTATATAAGTCTTCATATATAAAAGTTCATAGCATATATGCACATATGTACATGGATATATGGATATATACACATACATGCATGTATATGTCTTAATAGATATATCTGTGACTTTGAATGCTTGTATCAGGATCTAGAGATCTTTTTTAGACAATTGATTTAAACCAAGTTATGAACACAAGAAATCTTCCCAGAGTAGGCTCTTGGAGGGGGCGTGATCAGTAATACTGATACTGATTTTTGCTGTGTATCCTTCATTTTCAGACCTGATCTATGTGTGCCCATAATTTGAGAGCATTGGGGGTACCATGCAACAAATAAAATGGAGAGATTAAACAAGATGACCTTGAAAATTCCTTCCAATTCTAAAAATTCAAATTTCTAGAATAACTTATACATCCACTGCCTACTTTATTATGTCAGCCAGACCTCTCTTAAGTCCTCTTTCAATCTTTCTCCTCCTCTTGAAGTTTACAGGAAGTTTTTGACAATGTCTCCCTTCTGGAATCCAAAGTCTATGTCCATCAAGTAGCATGAGTCTGTTGAAATAATCACACAAATCGGCCATCCATGGGTGTATTTGTAGGGTGAGGAAGAGCCTGCTTTGATTTCCTATGGAAATCCCATCCATTTTGGGAACCCGATTTCTATTTCACGCCCACTTGGAGAGAGGAATTTGTTCCTTTGGCAAATCTGTACTCTCGCCAGCATGGCGTGTTCTGTGTTTGGACCCCATTCCCCTCACGGCCTTTCAAGATCATTTAGTCTCCAGTAACCCTGGTTTCTTATTTCTATAGAGAAAGAGGGCTTACACTTCTGTCTCTGAAGGCTTCTTGGCCATGAAACAACCCATTCCAAAGAGCATTTGAAGAACTAAGTGTAAATAAATCAGAAACATACCGATTGCTTTTCCCTTGAAGTACACATGCTTAATTTCATTAAAGTGAGAAGTGCTTTAGGCAAACTGGGTTTGGGGTTTGGCTGAACCCACAATGCTCTCGCAAAATAGCTGGAACTGTTTGGCCAGCTTATAAGGGGCCTGATTGGTCTACCCCCTTAGGTATTTTGCAGGCTGAGGTCATCGGAAGGAAAACTGGCTTGAAAAGACTCAGGAAATCACCAGGATTCGTATGATAACGTTTCCAGTACCATCACTTCAAGGAGGAGAAGGCAATGTTGACACCTCCCAGCACCCTTTGCAGTACAAGAAGTAGATCCTTAGTTTGGAAAGCTTTCTTGCCAACCTCTTCTTTCTGGAAGGTTTTATCTATGGAAGCCTAGACAATTCCATTCCTCATCGACCCTCAACCTTCTCCTCTTTGTAACTCCTGTCCCTCTCTAGTTTGGAAATCCAAGTTGGAGAAGACGGGAAGGAGTGTAAGCAAGGGGAAAACAAATGCCAACCCCACTGGGACCATTTCCTAGTTGTTTTCTCAAGTTTCTTCCTGGAAAAGGGGTTCTTACCACAAAATAAACTCTAAGGAAAACACATGGCTCAGAGACATGTTGAACACCATTTAAAGAGCACCATCTCTTCTGACTGAATGCGTGGTGATACCTGACAAGTCTGGGAAATCGTACAGGCAAACCATAAATCAGACCAGGATCACTCAGCTTGGGGCTGGGGTGGGGGTGGCAATGATCTCACAGTTTCCTTCTCCTGTTTACAGTTTTTCCCTCTAAAGCTGCTTTTGTTGTAGGATACTCTTCAGCTGTGTCTCATAGCAAACGTTCATCTATTTCAGCTTTCTCTTCTCTTGCCATGTCTGTATGTTTAGTCTTTTTAGTCTTGTCCTACTCTTCATGGTGTTTCCTTGGCAGAGATACTGGAGTGGTTGACTTCATCCTTCTCTAGCTCATTTTATAGAGGAGACAACTGAGGCAAACAGGGTGAGGTGACATGACCAGGGTCACATAGCTAGGAAGTATCTGAGGCCAGATCTGATCTCAGGTCTTCCTGACTCCAGGCCTTGTACTCTATCCACTGTCGTACCTGACTACCAGTCAATGCAGGGTCATATATATCAGAGTTGGGAAACCCAGATCTGCCTGGCTGTAAGGTCATTGCTATATACATTATACTGATACTATCTCACATAAGTTTATTCAAAAATGATAAAAAATGCAGAAAAGAACCTCTTGCCAAGTGGAAACCAACTGCTCACTATAGCCTGGTTCTCATGCCATTTCATTGAGTGTCATTGTGCTACCTGCTGAGAATATAAAAATATAAAAATAACAAAAATTCATGACAGTGAAATGATGATTTCACAGGTATGCAACAGAAAATACATAAAAATTAATAAGATATTTAGGTGGAATTGAGAATCCTAACAAGAGAAACCCTATGGAGGAAAACATAATATTATGTGTCTAGAACTGGAAGGCACCTTAGAGACCATCTAGTCCAACCATTACGTTTTACAGATGGGGAAACTAAAGCACAGGAAGATTAAGGGACTTGCCCAGGGTCATAAAAATAGAAAGTGCCAGATATGGGATTTGAATTTAAGCCTTTTGATTCAAGAGGTAACATCCTGTATTGTCCCATATTATCATATGTCATGTGAGTTAATACTTGAAGGCAACAAATGATATAACACGTAAAATACTTTGTATACCTAAAGTACCCCCTAAGTGTTAGCATTGCCATTATCACCATCATCTTATTATAATTGTTGTTTTTAACCTTATTATGATGCAGAGATAAGGAAGAGGAGTTTCTTAGGCAGAGAGGATAGCCAATCCAAAGGTACTTCCTAGATTGGGTACTGAGGCCATGGTTACAAGGATGACTGACCAAGAGGGCCTTCAGAGCAGAAGGGAAAAAAAAAGCTGGGCTCATAATTGGAAGAACAGAGATCTAGGCTTACCTCTTCTCTGTACCAGTTGGACAATCTTGGGTGAGTCCCATCTCTCTGAAATAGACCCTTTGGAAGAGTGTCTCTAAGCCACCTATTAGCCCTGACTTTGGATAATTCTCATCTCTCACATGCTTCAATCCTAGGGTTTTCTCTCTATTCTGGAGAAAATAGCTAAAAAAAAAAGGAAGCTATCATCCGCTATGCCTATGAAGACTGGTTTACTGTTCTATGCAAATTGATGATCCAAAGTAACTTCATGATTCTGGCCCTGAAATATTTGTTCCATTTAATTGGACTCTGACCATGTGCCATAGACTATGAAGACATCGTTGTCTGAACGCAGACTTCTTTACTTTGATAGTGTTTGTATTTTACTTTTCTTAAAAAAATAGCATGTGAATAGATATCTACATTGAAGGAGACTCATGATAGCAGCAAAAGCTGAAGGTGGGTTCTTTTTATTATAGGTTGGGAGCAAACACCCATGTCCCAAAAAAGAAAAAGAAAAACCAAAAGGAGAAAACAAAAGTAGGTCACATCAATGAGCGTGGATCAAAGCATGTAATTCAGAGGAGAGAGCTCCACATCGGGAGCCAGATAACCTGGTTTCAAATCCAGGCTCTACCAGTAGGTATGTGGGTGACCTTGGCAGGTCACATCCTCTCTATTTCTTGTCTTTTGTTTTTCTCAACTGTAAAATGAGTGAGTTGTAGTCTTAGGATCATACTTGGCCCATAGGTGGAATTTAAAAGCTTGCTGTTTGTTTGATGAGAAAAGGTGACCTTTATGGCTCCTTTCCATTCTAAATTGACTACCTTCAATCCTAGCTCTGTAGCAGAAATCATCAGTTGTTTTTCTAGTGACTGACACTGTTTTTTTCATGGGTCAGGTGCTGGAGGTGATTGCATACAAACACGCAAGGTGAATAGAGGAAGGAGATTAAGGTGAGTATGAGATTTGTCTTCTAGGGTTTGAAGGACTGTCATAGAAAATGAGATTAGACTTGTCCTAGTCGGTCCTATACATGAGATTTAGGAGTAAAGGGGAAGAATTATTAGTTTCTTTGTCAGAAAACAAAAGCAATAATAAACTTTCTAATAATCAGAGCTGTCCAACAATGGAATGAGATCCTGAGAAGGACAATCAATCAATCAAAAACCACAATCAAAATTATTTATGAAACACATGAAGGTTCATCCTCCTGACTTCAAATCTGACTTCAGACACAGGCTAGCTGATGACCCTGGGCAAGTCACTTCATCCTGTTTGTCTTAATTTCTCTGTCAAATGAGCTGGAGAAGGAAAAAAGCAAACCATTCTAGTATCTTTGCCAAGAAAACCCCAAATGTAGTCATAAAGAACTGGACACACTTGAAAATGACTGAACATCAGCAGAAACAGATTTGGGGTGTGTAAGGTATTCGGGGAGGACTAGCACCTTTGGTGTAAAGGATTGTCAAACCTTTTTCAGCATTGTTCATCTACCTTTAATATCCCTCTGCATTACCCAACTCTTAACTGTACATGCACAAAGACCACACTCCAATAAATCATCACGGCAGATGAGCAAACCCAGATTGAGGGTAAACAAGAAACTCTAAACTCCACCTCTAAGCTACTTAGATTAGACATCCCTCAACAGAAGGGGGAGATGAGAACAATTTGTTCCAATAGTCATAAAGGTGACTGAAGCAGGCACAGCGAAGTGCTTAAAGCTTGGTCCAACTTCAAAGATGCCAAACATCTTGTTCCATTATAAATCATCTTGACTTTTGATTCTGCCATTAGACGTCAATAAATCTCTAAGAGAGAATGAGGCTGCACAAGTCATGCACAAGTCATGCACAAGTCAAGATATGCAAGAGATCATTGGTCATCCTTGAATATGAAGGACAAACAAAAATTATTTATCTGTATCTATAATAAATATACACATATAGTAATTAAATGTAAGGTAGTTTTAAAAAGTAGGAACCAGAAATCCTGGAAGACCAGGAAAGATTTCAGGCAGAAGATAGTACCTGATAGAGTCTTTTTTGTTTTTTGTTTTTGCAAGGCAATGGGGTTAAGTGGCTTGCCCAAGGCCACACAGCTAGGCAACTACTAAGTGTCTGAGGCCAGATTTGAACTCAGGTACTCCTGACTCCAAGGCCAGTGCTCTATCCACTGTGCCACCTAGCCAACCCCTAATAGAGTCTTAAAGAAATAGATGGGCTCTTTGAGATTGAGGTAAGGAAGGAATGAAAGAAATAGTTGGGTTCTTTGAGATAAGGTAAAGAAGGAATGCATTCCAGATATGGGGATGGGTAAAACATAGTCTTGGAGATGGTAGACAGAATACCATTAAAGGTAGCTAGGTGGCACAGTGGATAGATTGCTAGAACTAGAGTCAGGAAGACACGAATTCAAATCTAGCTTCAGACAGTGAGACCCTGGGTAAATCCTTAACTTCTCTCTGCCCTAGCTTTCTCACGGGAAAAATAATAGCACTGAAGTTGTAAAGATAAAATGAAGAATTAATAAAACATTTTGTAAATTCTAAAGCACTCAAAAATGCTATTATTTTTAAGAATGGAAAGAAGGTCCATTTAGCTGGTCTACAGGGTATGGGAGATGAGCTAATTCCTAATGAGGCTCAAGAGATCAATTGGGATCAGTTTGGGATTCTGCCTATGATCCCGGGTATTGAGGAAGCTGAGACTGATCACTTGAGCTCAGAGTCCAATCTAAATTGGTTGGGTGTCCACAGTAACTTCTACATTAATATACTATGTGTTGGGGCAGCTAGGTGGCGGAGTGGATAGAGCGCCGGCCCTGGAGTCAGGAGGACCTGAGTTCAAATCTGACCTCAGACACTTAATAATTACATAGCTGTGTGGCCTTGAGCAAGCCACTTAACACTATTGCCTTGCAAAAAACCTAAAAACAAAAAAAAATATACTATGTGTCCTGTGTGTTGGGCAAGAGGGATGGGAGGGGAATGGGGAGGTTACCAGTTGCTTTCAGAGGGAATGAACTGGTTAAGATGGGAAAAGAGAATGTTAAAACTTGTGTTTTGATAAGTAATGAGAACAGACTTGTGTTAAACTATTATACTTCCAATGTAGGCTAGATGGGGATTCTTGGTGCTAGGGTCATATAGTCAAATCTCTGCTTAAGGAAAATAATTTTCACATCTGTGCATAGGATGGAATGGAATGGAGAGAGACAAGGCAAGAAAGTCTAATTAGGTGGTTATTATAATGACCTAGGTGAGAGGTGATGACAGGGCAATTGTATGAATTAAAAGTGGATCTAATATGAGGGAGATTGTGAGGATAGAGTAAAAATTTGGCAAATGATTGGTTATATCCAGTAAGGGAGAGGGAAGAGTTGAGGATAATATTAAGGTTATAAGCCTTAGAATAGAATTAGCAAAGTTTGAAAGAGGCAAGGATTTTTGAGAAAAGATAATGAGTTCAGTTATAGATATGTTGAATTTAAAATCTTTCTGAGACATCTAGTTTGAAGTGTTCAGTAGGGCAAATGACAATGTGGGACAGAAACATAGGAGAGGACACTAGGGCATGATCTATAGAAATCTGAAAGTTAAGTGTTTGGAGATGATAAATCCCTGGCAGCTGGTGAGTTTACCAAAAGGAAGAATATAAAGAGAGAAGAGAAGAAAACAGGATAGAGCCTTGGGGGCACCCACAGCTATAGAGCCTGATATGAATGATGAATCAGCAAAGGAGATGGAGAAAAGGCCATCAGATAAGAGGTAAAATTGGAAAGGTTAATATTGTGAAAACCCAGAGAGGAAAGAGTATGCAGGAAGAAAGACTGTCAAATGAAGCAGAGAAATTGAGAAGGATGAGGATGAAGTATAGATGATTAGATTTGGCAATTAAGATATCATTGATAAGTTCAGGAAAGAGCAGTTTTAGTTGAGTAATGTGGTAGGGAGATAGATTGCATAGGGTGAGTGAAGTGAGAAGAAAAGAAATGGAGGCAGCAAATGTAGACTTTTTTTCAGGTAGTTTGAAAAAAGGAGAATTATAAACAATTAATTTGATACATTTTGGGTGTAATGAAGGTTTTTTTAAAGAATGAGAGAGAGAGAGGCATTTTTTTGGAGGCAGTAGGAAAACAGGAGAAGTTGCAGATTTTTGAGAGAGGGAGGAGAAGAAAGTGAATCAATCTGTTAGAAGTCTTGGCAAGAAGAAAGATCGCTGTCAGAGTGGGCAAAGACAGAGATTGGCAGGTGATAGCAAAACATTTTGAGTCAAAGAGAATGGGAGAAAAGTTCATGTTCTTAATTTTTTTCAATAGAGTAAGAGAGAGAAGGGGAAAAGAAGTATGTGTGAGACTTGTGGAAGGAGAGAAGGGTGAATTAACTGCTGTGAGGAGTGAGATTGGAATTCAGTTAGGGAAGAATTAGAAAATTGCCTTCCTTCAGTGAGAGCCCTGATTGGGTAACATGGATTGGTAATGAATTTAATCAATACAATTGGGAGACTTCTCAAAGCTTCAATTAGCCTCTGGTAGAGTAGGAGAAGAGGAATTCTATGGTTGGAGTAATCTATGTCTGAGATTTGGGAGGACATAAAACAATAGGACAAGGGTATAGGAACAAACTTCGTACTCATGAGACTTTCCCTAATGTAAAATGGATTGCCTTAAGAAGTATGTTTTCTTCTTCATTTGTGTTCTTCAAACAGAGTGCAGATGACCATTTTTCTGATGTCATAGAGGGAACTTTCATCCTTAAATGGGATCTCTACTCCATAGTGGGCCCTTAATGAGTAGTTGCTTATTGATTCAGATGGTAAAGATTCAACAACAGATTTTCTGAGGGTGGGGAGTGGAGAGGGGGAAGTGCCCACTCTTAAATTTAATCAGAGAAGTAGAGAGAGACAGGAAGACAGACACAATTTCACTGTTTCATTTGTGGCAACCACTTTCCTAAGAACTGATAGGAAGATAGAGAATGTCCAATTATCTCAAGATTAGTAGAAATGACAATCTCTAAAATATAGAACTGGGTCCTCAAAGCCTGTGCTGGAAGAATATTCGGGGAACAGGGCCAGGGATTGAATGAGGGAGGCTTGAAGTGGGGATTTGGAATTGGAAAAAAAAAGCCAGATTCCCAGTCTCCCAGTTTCCTCTCCTTCCTCCAAGCCAGGCCCTATGTAAACTGTATGTAAATGTGTTTACTCTGCAGTCATTTCCAATCCCAGTCAGTCAGTTGTCAGACCATGTATCAACATGTCAGTCTGTTTGAACAAATAATCTTTTTGAGTGGAAATATCCCTGATAAACAGACAAAATGTTATGACACACCAAAACTTCCCCAACATGGGCTGGGGAGCCACAGAAAGTGGATATATTTACTCTGGCAGATGGACCGTGTGGTCAGCTTAAAACGAAATCGGTTTTTTATTACTTTGGTGGGGAACAGTGTTTCTTTCTTACATGGTTTTAATGGGTTCTGTCAGATGAGGGGAAGGTCTAACTGGCTGGCTCCCATAAGTATTTTTGGTTCTCCTTTTCATGGCTGAAAAGGAAATCAAGAAAGCAAAGGGGAAAAAAAATAGAGACCCATCTGGATGAACCTCACTCAAGTTGGAGATAGGCCTGTCCAACAGACCTTTCCCAAAGTGCCAGTTCTCTAGCTCTTTTACTGAAGCAAGTGATTTTCCAGTTACATTAAGGATGTGTGACCTTTGACAAATATAGTCTTCCCTCTGGGCTTCAATTTCCTTATCAAACTGTGGAAGGGGGTGGGATTAAGAAGGCAGCCTGGAATTGAGGAAGAAGTCTGGGATTTGGAGTCATTGGGGCCTGGCTTTAAAGGTAATCTCAGCCTTGTAGTATCACTTGATCTCTCTAGGTCTCAGCAATTTCCTTTGTTAATTTATGGGGCTTGGTTTAGATGACTTCTTAGATGCCTTCTAACTCTCAACTTTCAGATCCCTTGATCTCTGAGATTCTTTCCAGACTCCAGATAATCTGTGAGTCTTTGTGGTCAAAGACATGGCCAGCTAGACCAAGATCATAAGTTAGTGAGGTATACCCCACTGATCTTAAAATTAGTTTTAAGTAATTCTACCAGTTCTGACTTTAGGTTCTTACTAGCTGTACAACCCTGAGAAAGTTACTTGATTTCTCCTAACATTAATCATTTCATCTGTAAAATGAGGTAAAACAGTAGATGGAGTACTAGGGCTGGATGCAGGAAGACTCATCTTTGTGAGTTCAAATCTGGCCTCAGACACTGACCTGAGACAAGTTACTTAAATCTGTTTGCCTCCATTTCTTCATCTATAAATTGAGCTGGAGAAGGAAATAGCAAACTGCTCTAATATCATTGCCAAGAAAACTCCAAATGGGGTCACAAAACATTGGACATGACTGAAAAAGTCACTGAATGACAAACTTCACAAGGTGTGGAAGGATTGCATGACAATGTATGCAAAATACTTTATATACCTTAAAATATCTTATAAACTAATCTTACTTTGACTAGATAATCTTTTTTTTTTTTTTAGGTTTTTGAAAGGCAAATGGGGTTAAGTGGCTTGCCCAAGGCCACACAGCTAGGTCATTATTAAGTGTCTGAGACCAGATTTGAACTCAGGTCCTCCTGACTCCAGGGCTGGTGCTTTATCCACTACAACACCTAGCCACCCCTTGACTAGATAATCTTTTAGGAAATTTATTTATCCCTGAATCAGATTTTTATAGAGAATGGGGATGATGCTAGGGAGACATAGTCACATGTAGATTGAGCAAGATGATGTTTGGGGTGGCTAGGTGGCACAGTGGATAGAGCACCAGCCCTGGAGTCAGGAGGACCTGAGTTCAAATGAGGTCTCAGACACTTAATAATGACCTAGCTGTGTGGCCTTGGGCAAGTCACTTAACCCCATTGCCTCGCAAAAACTAAAAAAAAAAAGGAAGTACTACATTTAAATTCTAATACTCTGGGAGGCATTCTTGAGAACAGTTCAATTTCATAGAATCAACTAATTTTAAATTTGTTGTTAATGTGTTATTAATGTCTCAATTTTATAGACTCAACTAGTTTTAAATTTGTCAGGAACCATAGAGGCATTTCCAATGGTATGATGGAGTGGGCTCTTTCTAACTAGGGAGAATGGATTGTTAAATTTTCAGCCTTGGAAATCAGCACATTATACAAATTGGGCTTGATTTATTGTTTTGTAAATTGTCTAGATTTAAGAAAGCAATGGCGACAAATGCTAATAACGTAGATTAAATTTAAAAGTAGGCACATCCCCTTTCATCCTTGAGAGTTTGTTATTAAACAATTAAACTTAAAAGGAAGTACATTTCCCTTCCCTGGGAGAGCCTGCTGTTAAATGATTAAACTTCAAGATTGCTGTATTCCCTTTCTTCCAAGGAAGCCTCTTGTTTTTTATTTTTAGGTTTTTGTAAGGCAGTGGGGTTAAGTGACTTGCCCAAGGTCACACAGCTAGGTCATTATTAAGTGTCTGAGGCCGGATTAAACTCAGGTCCTCCTTACTCCAGGTGCATTGCTCTATCCACTGTACTACCTAGCTGCCCAGAAGCCTCTTGTTGAACATTTATCTTTTTTCCCCTTTTTTTTGGTTTTGCTTTTGCAAGGCAATGGGGTTAAGTGACTTGCCCAAGGTGACACAGCTAGGTCATTATTAAGTGTCTGAGGTCCTCCTGACTCCCAGGCTGGTGCTCTATCCACTGCGCCCCCTAGCTGCCCCTTGAACATTTATCAACACACCCCTGCATTCGGCCCATCTGTTTCTGAATCAAACAACTAGTACTTATTATATACTAGAGGTCAGATGCCACATCCAGGATGAAAATTTCTTCTATCACATCAGAAAAGTGGTCTTCTAGGCCCTGCTTGAAGAATCTCAATGAAGGAGAAAAGACAACATCTCAACACAACCCATTTTACTTTAGGAAAAGTCTCATGAGTAAAAAGTTTTTGCTGACATCTAGTTGTCATTGCTGTTTGGTTCTGTATATTGAAACCAAACAAGCCAAGTCATCCTCTTTCTGGGTAATAATTTTGTTGTTGTTGGGTCATTTCAGTTGTGTCTGAATTAATGTGATCTCATTTCTTGACAAAGATCCTGGAGTGGTTTGCCATTTCCTTTTCCAGCTCATTTGACAGATGGGGGAACTGAGTCAAGGAGGTTGAAGTGATTTGCCAAAGGTCACCCTCCTAGTAAATGGTTGAGGCTGGATTTGAACTCAGATCTTCTTTACTCAAGGCCCAGTACCAGGTCCAGCACTACCTAGCTGCCTTATTGCTAGGTATAAACAGCCTTTCAAACAGCCCTTCGAAGTGACATCACTTTCATAAGCCTTCATGAGTCTTGTTATATCACAGAGCCTATATCTTGTTATCTTTTCCACAAGGACAGAATGAATTTATACAATCCTTGGTTAAGATCTATGGAGGCTCACTAGGAGCATTCCCTTGGTCTCCCAATTTACTAAGCCTGTTCAAAAAGGAGCTAAGGTGAGTCTGGAAACTAGGTAGAACTGTGGATAGAATTCTGGGTTTGAAATAATTTTATTGAGTTCAAATGCAGTCTCAGACACTTACTAGTTGTGTGACCCTGGGCAAGTCACTTCACCATGTTTGCCTCAGTTTCCACATTTGTAAAATGAACTAGAGAAAGAAATGGCCAACCAATGCAAGTATCTGCCAAGAAAACCTTAAACTACTCAACAACAATAATAAAGATGAGTTTGGTCCAACTCGTTTTTGATGTCCTCAGTTTCCTTTTATCAATATTCACAAGTACAATTTTTATGAATTGGTTCAAGCCTTTTTCCAGGAGTCCATCAAGTTCATTGACCTTATATTCTCTTCTCTTTTCGGAAAATTGGGTCATTCCCTTCTTTATTCCTTCAGAGTCTTTCCTATTCTCCTTTTATTGATGATGTACAGATCTCCCTGACTTGGATTCAGCAATCATTTCCACCAGTCCTTTCAGTCTCCAAGGACAAAGTGCTGATTTGAATTCATCCCTCAGGACAAGCCGAGTCAATAAACACTTATTAAGAACTTATAATGTGCCAGCCACTACACTAAGTGCTAAAGATACAAAGAAACACAAAAGACAGTTCCTGCCCTCAAGGAGCTTCCAGTCTAATGTGAGAGACAACATGAAAGCAATAAAATATTAGATAGAGATAAAAGAAAATGAATTACCTGTTCTCCCAGAATCGAATTTTGTCATTAACTATTCACATTTTTTAAATCTTTTAAATAAAATTAAATAAAATTGTCTTTGTTTTTAAACAGTAAATTATATTTTAAAAAGAATAAGTATCTATTTTCTCTCCCTCTTAGTTTTTCTCCCCATTAAAAAAATTAACAAAATCTTTCTAATCAATATGCACATCTTTTTTTTTTTTTGTTTTTTGTTTTTTTAGGTTTCTGCAAGGCAAATGGGGTTAAGTGGCTTGCCCAAGGCCACACAGCTAGGTAATTATTAAGTGTCTGAGGCCGGATTTGAACTCAGGTCTTCCTGACTCCAGGGCCAGTGCTCTATCCACTAGGCCACCTAGCTGCCCCTACACATCTTTTAAAATCAAAATGAGTTGATGTGCAATTTGTGAATCTGAATTGCAGTGTTCAGCCAGTTCCCATTTTTCATAGTCTAGTTTTGAAAGAGATGAGACCAACTCCTTTATTTTATAGGTCAGAGAAGTGAGTCACCTACTTTCACCTACTCAAGGCCACATTGATAGGAAGAATCAGAGATAGAATTTGAACCCAGGTCCTTTGATGCCCTAACAGCACTGTTTCCACACACTTGAGAAATTTCTCTTTTTGTCTTTATATTTTCCTTCTTAGGAGCTAGCCTGTTTAGTAAAGCAAAGGGGATAAGTCTTTCTTTAGTGTCTATAATGTACTTTCCAAATATTATCTCATTTGGTATTTACATAAAATGCTAGGAAGTAGGGGCTGTTATTATCTTCATTTTACAGGTGAGGAAACTGAAGCAGGCAGAGGTGAAATGACTTGCTCAGGGTCACACAGCTAGTAGGGACCTGAGGTCAACTTTGATTTTGATCTTCTTGACTCCAGGGCCAGCCTTCTATCTATGGTGCCACCTGGATTACAGGCTAGAGGCCCAGTCTGGGCAGAGGTGCAAGGTGTGAGAAGGAAAGTGCTGAAAGGGATATGGGAGACTGCCAAGGACAGAATGTCGCTTTCTTCTCTACTCTATGGACAGCCCTGAGAACAAGGAACATTGTGGGCCTTTTGACCCCCTGCATGGGACAAGTTCGGTTGTTGCTTAAAGGAATTTCTGGCTTGAATCCCAGGGATGGTGGGAGTTGAGTGATGCTATGCCTTTTTAGTCAATGTTTCACCTTAAATTGAAGGGAAAGCAACTCAGAGGGAGGAGATTTAGTGTGGAACCATCCCAGGAACCATCTACAATTTGGCATTGTAGAATATCAGCCTTGGCCTTTAGCATAGAAAATATCAGAACTGGGAGAGGCCTTCGAAAAGGGATTATCTATGCAAAACCTTT
The DNA here is from genome assembly GCF_037893015.1 of Macrotis lagotis. NCBI lineage: Eukaryota > Metazoa > Chordata > Mammalia > Peramelemorphia > Peramelidae > Macrotis > Macrotis lagotis. The sequence goes on from NC_133666.1 coordinate 676,194,334, forward strand.
TCAATTTGATATAATCAAAATTAACTATTTTGCATTTCATAATGTTCCCTCTCTCTTCTTTGATCTCCAAACAAACAAGATTAGAAGGAAAACAGAAAGGTAGGAAACAATTTTTTTAACCACTGATTTTGATAAAGGCCTCATTTTTAAAATATATGGATAATTGAGTCAAATTTATAAGCATATAAGTCATTGCCCACTTGATAAATGGTCAAAGGATATGAATAGGCAGTTTTCAGATGAGGAAATTAAAGCTATTTATAGCCACATAAAAATGCTCTAAGTCACTATTAATTAGAAAAATGCAAATTAAAACAACTCTGAGGCATCACCTCACACCTCTCAGAATAGCTAATATGACAAAAAAGGTAAATGAAAAATGTTGGAGAGAATATGGAAAACTGGAACACTAATGCACTGTTGGTGGAGCTGTGAACTGATTTAACTATTCTGGAGAGCAATTTGGAACTATGCCTCAAATACAATAAAACTGTGTATCCCCTTTGATCTAGCAATACCACTACTAGGTCTGTAATCCAGAAAAATCACAAAAATAGGGCAAAGATCTATCTTTACAAGACTATTCAGAGCAACTCTCTCTTTTTTGTGGTAGCAAAGAATTGGAAATTGAAGGGATACCTATCAATTAAGGAATGGCTGAACAAATTGTAGCATATGAACATAATGGAATATTATTGCTCTTTAAGAAACAATGGGGGTGGCGGCTAGGTGGTGCAATGGATAGAGCACTGACCCTGGGGTCAGGAGGACCTGAGCTCAAATCCGGTCTCAGCCACTTAATAATTACCTAGCTGTGTGGCCTTGGGGAAGCCACTTAACCTCATTGCCTTGCAAAAACCTAAAAAAAAAAAAACCCCAACAAGCAGTAAGATTTCAGAAAAACCTGGAAAGATTTATATGAACTGATGCTGAGCAAAGTGAGCAGAGCCAGAACATTGTACACAGTAATAGCAACATTGTGTCTTCATTAACTATAATAGACTTAGGTCTTCTCAGACTCACAGAGAGCAAAGACAATTCTAAAAGATATGTCGTGGAAAATGCCATCTACAACCAGACAAAGAACTATGGACTCTGAATGCAGATCAAAGCATACTATCTTCATATTTTTAATTTTGTTGTTTTTTTTTATTTTCCCTTCTTGTGGTTTTTCCCTTTTATGTTCTGATTCTTCTTTCACAGCATGACTAATATGGAAATATGTGTACCATGACAGAACATATATAACCTATATCAGATTACTTGCTATCCTAAGGAGAGGGAGAAAACTTCACAAAAAATCACGTGGAAGGGGCGGCTAGGTGGCACAGTGTATAGAGCACTGACTTTGGGGTCAGGAGGACCTGAGTTCAAATTTGACCTCAGACACTTAATAATTAACTAGCTGTGTGATCTTGGGCAAGTCACTTAACACCATTGCCTTAAGTAAAAATAAAATTTAAAAACAAGAAAGGGGAAAAATGATCAGTAGTGGGAGAGACCTTAGATCAGAGTTGGGAGGGGCTTCAGGAAGAACCTTAGAACAGAAGGTGTTAGAGCTAGAAAGGGACTTAGATTAGACAATGTTAGAGTTTGGAGGGGCTTGGAACATGGGATATCAGGACTGGGATGGATCTTAGAACAGAGGTCAGAGCCAAGAGGGACTCCAAAGAATTGAATGTCAGAGTTGAGAAAATCTTAAAAAAAAGCATTCAAAACTTGAATGTTAGAAGAAGAAAGAAATTGGGTAAGGTGAAGAAAACCCTTCAGCAATTTGGTAAAATCAGTGGTTTTGAATTCGGATTACTTGATAATCTGCCTTTGCAACTTGTTATTTTGTGTGGTCTTGGGAAAGTCTCTTACCCTCTCTGGGATTCGGTTTCCTTATCGGCAAAATGAGAGCATTGGATCAGATCATCACTGAGTTCGTGTCAAGGTCTGAATTTATGATCCTCTTCAGCCTGGAGAGCAAGTGAGTTATCTGAGGTCATGTAGGAGAGACAGGACCATCACCCAACTCTTCAAGTGCCTCACCCCATTTTTTCCCACTCCTCAACTCTTGGTTACTAAGGGACATTACTGCAGATTCTGAAATGCATTGCATTTGATGATATAAAACTCTATGTGTGACTATTTGTATGTGTTGCAGGGAAGGGTAGAGAAGAAAAAGAGGGAAGAAGAGGGAAGGGAAGAGGATGAAGACAGAGAATCTGAGAAAGAGAAATGAGAAAAGTGAGGAAAGTAAGAGAGGGGAGAAAGGAGATAAAAAAATGGATGGATGGATGGATGGGTGAATAGATGAATGGATAGATGGATGAGTGAAAAAGTATTAGTCCTTTACTGTGTATTAAATACTGTGCTAAAGAGAAAAGGAAAAGAGAGGATAGATAAATAGGTGAGAGAAACAGGGAGACAGTGATTAACTGACACAGACAGATATGGTAGAAAAACTCTGAAAGACACATGAGGAAAGAATAGAGGAACACATACAGGGAGAGATGGAGAGCATAGACCCTCAGTTCTCTTCTAGAGTTTGGTGATTTCTAGAAACGTCTGCCTTCTCCGGTTTATGCTGGTCAGGGTCTTAGAGCCAGCAGAAACTTCCAGCCTTCCTTGGACATGATGCCAACTTCTCATTCTCTTCCTCTGACCACTCCTAGCCAGGAGTATGCCTCAGCAGTCAGCATAGTGACCCACTTCCAGTCAGCGTCCTGCCTCATGCCAGCATCTCTGTTGAGGCTGCCAGTTACAATGTGGACAGGAGCAACTGGATTGAGGCCACCCAGCAGATGGTAATAACTCTGTTACTGCTTCTCAGGCTCAATTGGAACCAGTGACCTGGAGGTAACTGACTAGCCATCATTCTCTATTCTTTCATTTTGTCTTACAATATTGGGATTTGAGGAGGCTTTTTCTCTATAGAGTGTGTTTATCTTTCAATAGAAAGAAATTGGAGAATCCCAAAACCCCAATCTTGTACCCAAGCTCTCCAGGTGCCAGCCCAATGAGCACCACCATTTTTCTTGGTGGTATTGAGGTCTTGCAATGCCACCTGTTACTTTAGGTGTGGCTTTCTTACTGAGAACTTGAGGTGCCTGGGTCTGGTTACCTCATTATTCCTCATGCCAGCTTTGTGGGGTATCATTATATTCATTTTATAGCCAGAGAAATGGCCTACTGAGGTTGGCCAGTGACCCATAATTCTAGTGGTTTATTGGAGACTTGAATACACAAATTGAGGTGGAGAATCCAGACAATTATTGGGATCATTTGTGCTCCAGGCTATTCTCTTAAAAACACAGAGATGGAGGGAAAAAATACTTTTATTTTAGGGAGGGGAGGGGAGGGGAGGAGAAGAGGAGAGGAGAGGAGGCCTCTTGTTCTCAAGTGGGCTGAGGTGGGTAGCCAGCATGGAAGGAGTAAGCCTTCAAACTCTGAACTAAGAGATGCAGGTTGTAGCAATGTAGTTAACTAAGGTATTGTGAGCTCAATATGCATGAGAAAAAGTGAAATTTAAGGAAAACCTTGGCTTTCCTGCTGGCAAACAGGTATCATTTCCTTTGAACCTATACCTATTTGCCTATCTATCTCTATGTCTAACTATCCAAAAATATGTTATCTATCCAGATATATATTTATCAAAATCTATATCTAATCCATCCATCCATTCATCTAAAATATTTATACAGCTATCTACATATATATCTATCCAGATATCTATTACCAGTCCATCTAAGCATCCATCTACCCAAATCTAGATAATCCATCTATCCAAAAATCTTTCTAGCATTCTATTAATCAAACATCTCTATTCATCCATCCCCAAATCTCTATCTAACCCTAAATCCAAAAATCTTTGTCTATCCGTCTATCAAAACTATTAATCTATCCTCAAACACCTAGCTACTCATTAGTCTTTATATATTCATGAATTCATTTATTTATCTATCTGCCTATTCATTCCTTCATTCAGTCCCTCTCCAAATATTTGTGGAATTTACCTCATGCTCTGCCATGGTCTCTGCCTCAGTGGAGTTCTTAGCCTAATACAAGGTTAAAGCATTAGGATAGGGGACTTACAGTACACAATCTCACCTTAGTGTTTAGTTCATAATAGACCCTTAGTAAATAAATGTTCATCGATTGCCTAAGAATTGGATTTCTCCATTGAGAAAATGCTTAGCTCTAAAATGAGACATTCCTATACATTCTTGCTTTACCAAACCCCTAGGAAGGGTGACAGTCTAATTTATGTTCTTTCTACTTTTTTAATGAGGAAACTGAGGTCCAGGAAGATAAAAACAGCAAAACAACAGCCACGAAAAACACCTACTCAAGATTGTTGCTATTATTCCTTCATTTTTGACTTCATGATCCCATCTGGGGCTTCCTTGGCAAAAGATACTGGAGATGTTTGCCATTTCCTTCTCTAGTTCATTGAACAGATGAGGAAACTGAGGCAAACAGGGTAAAGTGACTTGTAAAATCTCACACAGCTAGTAAGTGTGTGACCAGATTTGAATTCAGGGAGATAAGTGTTCTCCTGACTTCAGGTTTAGCATTCTTATCTACCATGCCACCTCAAGGTTACTAAAGCACAGTTTTGATCTTATTATTCCCCTGCTCATGAAGCTGCTGTGGTTTCCTATTGCCTCTAGCATCAGATACACTCTTTTGCTTGGCACTTCGAACCCTTCATAATCTGCCTCCAATCTATCTTTCTAGGCTGATCACATTATTTCTGTTCAGGCTCTCTGTGTCCAGCCAAGTTGGCCTACCCAATCTTCTCCATTCCTGGTATTTCATCTCTTATTTCTGTGTTATTGCATCAACTGACTCTCCTTCATGGAATGCTCTCTTCTCAACTCTCCTCCATGAAACCTTTCTTGCTCTTCTCCTTCAATAATCAATGTTTTCCTCCTGCAATTACTTTGAACTTAATTTGATATCAATTTTGCATTTATTTATAAGCTTCTGGGTTATTTACCTTGGAAAACTGTAAGCTCTTTGAGACAAGAGTTTGGATCATTGTTTTTTGTTGTTCCCAGAGTCTAGCATAATGTCTGGTAATTAATGTTTAATAAATGAAATTAAGTAGCATAGTTGGGTTTTGAACTCCAGATCAAATGTGTTCTCTCTTTTAAATTTTTGTTTCTATCTTTCATTTTTAACACTGTCTTCATTTCTCTGTGGATCCATTCTTTCTCAATTCACTTATTCAATGATGATGACAGTGATGATGAAGAGGATGAGGAGGGTGGTGATGGTGATAGTGATGATGATGATGGTGATAGGAATAAAGATGGCGATGGTGATGGTGATGAGAAGGAGGAAGGTGATGATACTGATGATGGTGGTCATGGAAGAGGAGGAGGAGGAGGGAGGTGACAATGATGTTGATGATGTTAGGAATAAAGTTGGTTATGGTGACAATAAGCATGGTGATGGCAATGATGATGATGATGATGATGATGATGATTATCATGTCTTTCCCATTGGAAGCCCTGATCTCTTGATTCTGGAAGCAGCAAGAAGTTTCTTTTTCACACAAACTCTTCAAGTCAAGATTGGATAGTGACTTTAATGAAAATTATACTGAGGCAGAGACTGAGAGGGGTTAAGAGTCTATTCCAAAGAAACACAGGTTATGAAGAACCACAATTTTAACCCAGATCCTAAGGCTCTAATCGAGTGCTCTTTTTGTAACCTCAAATAAAGCCTGGAGTAAAGAGGCCCTCCATGCACATGCTTCAAGATCCCCACTTAACACAGATCTGCTTTTCCCTGAGCAGTCACAAAACCAGGAGGGTTTTTCTCATTGAAGTGAAGATGTGAGTCCTTGGGTGACTTCTGAAAACTTCCAAGTTTCCAAGTCTGAGATGAGACTAAATATCAGTCTGTGGAGTAGGAGATACCAATATGTTTTGGGTCCTCCTATTTGGAGTGGTCTTAAGAGTTCTGGGGCCATCAGTATTGGGGAGATAGACTTTTCTGAGCACAGTGGAAGAGAACCTTAATTCCCATCTTGCTCATTCTTGATAGCAGATGAACTGAGTATGTGATGAAACCCACCACATTCTGTCCCACTGGCTTCACCAAACCCCTAGGAAAAGTGACATTCTAATCTGTGCTCTTTCTGCTTTTTAATGAGGAAACTGAGGTCCAGGAAGATAAAAGAAGGAAGGAAGTCAAGTTAATGGCACCAACATTCCTCTCAAATATGTCTATCCAGAGCAGATGTTTTCTACTGAAAAGCTCTCCTCTCTTTTCCTGTCCTTTCCTCTATTTTTTCTTTTCTTCTCTTCTCTTCCCTTCCTTTCCTTCTTAACTTTGAGAACAATTCTATATCTACTGTGACCCTGAGTGCCTATAACTTAAGCCTTAGACACAATAGGCTCTTAATAAATACTTGTTGCATTGAATCAAATTGTGGTGGTGTCTCCAGGGAATTGGAAGAATGTTTTCTATTGACTTCATTGTGACAGGAACTTGACCATTTAGGGTCTGCCTCAGTGGATGAAATATTGGGGGTAGACTTGGACACTCACTAGAAGATTTGGTGTTCTGCTCCCCAAGGAGATGATGGAATAAATGACAGCAGTGATTAATCATAGCTTATATTTAGAGACATTTATATGCTTTCATCTAGAGGGATCCCCAAGCACTCTCCAGGCAAAGGTAGCAGCCACAGCTTCACTGGCTGATATAATAACACTTTCCATTTAATAGAGGACCTTTCATCCAAGGATTGGAGAGAGCTTAATGATCATTAACTATTGGATAAGCACTCTGCCCCTTTCATGCTGTGGCACCATTAACCTCATTTTTATGGGGCGGGGGGGGGGGGGGGGGGGGGGGGGGGAGAAACTGCAGGAAAGAAAGGTTTAAGTGACTTGCCCTAAGGCTCTACCACGAGCCAAAGGTGAAGCAAGGCTTCTAATCCAAGCTTTTTGATTTATGACTTGTCAAGTCTACCTGCCTCGATTTTTCTACCTTTGAAATGGGCAGAATAAGTCTTCCCTTTGCTTTTTTTTTCACAGGATTGTTGGTTCATTGAATTTTTAACCTAACACTAAAGGGTCTTTGGTGGTCATCTTTTTCAACATCTTCATATTACAGATGAGGAAACTGAGACCTAGAATGATTAAATGACTTTGTCCCAAGTCCCATGGTGACATGTGGGATTTGAATCCAGGTCTTCTGACTATAGTCAGCACTATTTCCACTAGAAGCATGTATA